>NC_068938.1:177443291-177533291 GCF_016801865.2 Culex pipiens pallens | reverse complement strand
AGAACAGCAAGAACAGCAAGAACAGCAAGAACAGCAAGAACAGCAAGAACAGCAAGAACAGCAAGAACAGCAAGAACAGCAAGAACAGCAAGAACAGCAAGAACAGCAAGAACAGCAAGAACAGCAAGAACAGCAAGAACAGCAAGAACAGCAAGAACAGCAAGAACAGCAAGAACAGCAAGAACAGCAAGAACAGCAAGAACAGCAAGAACAGCAAGAACAGCAAGAACAGCAAGAACAGCAAGAACAGCAAGAACAGCAAGAACAGCAAGAACAGCAAGAACAGCAAGAACAGCAAGAACAGCAAGAACAGCAAGAACAGCAAGAACAGCAAGAACAGCAAGAACAGCAAGAACAGCAAGAACAGCAAGAACAGCAAGAACAACAAGAACGACAAGAACGACAAGAACGACAAGAACAACAAGAACAACAAGAACAACAAGAACAACAAGAACAAAAACTGGATTTGTTAATAAAAACAAATAAATCTATAAAACGGCTAAAATAAACCATACAATTTACTAAACTCCTTTTTTTACTCGGGCTTCTGACCTTCTCCTGCGCCCAACATATTTTTCATTACCCCGTGCGCTGCGTTGTGGTCCAACCCATCCACACACCGCACAAATCTTATCCGGACGAGTAGTAATTCCACCCCAGATCGTGGAACCGATCGATGACACGCGGCGGCACTGCCAATGCAAAGTCAGGCACTCCAGAGAGCAGAGAGATCGCGCGAGAAGACGAACCCCTCCGCGGGGCAGTCGCATTTCTTATCGATCTACAACGACGACGCAGAGTTATCTGGCTCGTACGACCATGGGCTGGCAGAACCGACGACGGCGGGACATGGCAATTATTGCCGGGAGACATATGACACGTTTATCTGATTCTGGAACAAGCAAAGTGCATATTCATTTGTAGCATGCTTTATGTTGCACACACACACACACACTAAGGGAACCTCCTCGCTGGAACCTTGGCCTCTGCTCGTGGGATCCACGACTTGGGACGAGGTCGCTCCTCGTTGGTGGGAATTGGAATGATACAATTTAGCTTTCCACTGGCATTTTTGCTTCTTTTTTGTGTGATCGCATCAAGCGTAGTAAATAGCAATTACAATTCGCTTAATCTTCTGGCGTGATGAAATACGAGCCTTAATAATCCAGTGTCGTTACAGAGTAATTTGTATGAATATCATGAACTTAAAATAAGCGTTATCTGATCGTAAGAAATGTGTTTTTTTATTCCATTACCGTTTATCAACAGCCTTCTTAAAACCTAAAATGATTCCAGGGAACTATCCAGCTCGCAGATGTACCTCTTTTTTTGGTCACACACTGCATCGTTCCACAGCGTTCCCCAGGGTCCACCTCCAACCTCCAAACAGTGCTCGTCACCACCCACGTTGTTCGGTTCTCCCGGGGCAAAGTTCGTATATCCGGATCGTGCGCCAAGCCGTTGATTTCCGGTGATCAACTCGAAGCTTCCAGACATGCCCGTATCCGTCCCGGCGATCCACCACGGTCCCCGCTGGTTGATGTCCTCCTGAGCGAGTGCCGCCCTTAGCTTCACGTCATCCAGGGCCGAGTGGACCGAGGCCAGCCGGAGTCCGTGCGCTCGGCACTTCTGACAGGCCTCGATGAAGGTCACCGGTTCGTCGTTGTAGACAAAATAGCGCTGGTACGAGTTGGGGAATCCGGCTCGGGGAGAGATGCCCGAGGTGGAGTTCTTGGGAGATCCTGGTTTTTTCAGAGGAGAAGCTGAACTGGTTGATACCAGAGCTGCTGCTAGTACAAAGACTACCGAAGCTGCTTTGAAAGACATTTTGAGAATACTGAATATCTCTGAGAAAATAACGCCTTTTTACAGTACATTCAAATGTAGTATAGATCTAGTACATCGTTGTAGTACATCGAACTGATGTAACCACTCGAAATACTTTCAATGAGTAAAGTTGAGAACCATGTCATACTTGAGATGTGATGTAATGAAGTTCACTAGATGATTAGGTAACTTTAAAATAATTTGTTATTCAAGCGATGATGCCTCTTTGAAAAATTCCTTTCAAAACATTAAATGCAAATATAACAATCATTATCAAACGATCGTCTCGAAACTCATCCCGTCATCAGACATCCTAATGATGCTGCCCCGATCTTGTTGCCCTTAATCGCGCATCGCCCGAGGACATGGCCCCTTTCATGCGACCCCAAAAATGTGATCTTAATTTCTATCATCAACGAGACACAGCCAGCATCAACTCCGGTGATCACCAGGTCGATCATTCATGAGTGCAGCAGCCTCTTCCATACAAAGATCGCTCGCTGCGAATCACGTAGCTCGCGGCCAATTTCTTAATGACGCCTCACATTAGTCAAAACAACAGCCAACTCGCAAAAAAAGAAGAAAACGATGAAAAATTGAGGGAAAAAATACAAAACTGCAGATTGAGACCGTCTCGCCTTCGTCAATCGAGCATTTCTCCGGCCCCCTGTAATAAGCCCCCCGTCCGGGGCCGTCGTCACCAGGTTCCCTGCCCTACCTTGGGAAGACCCACGGACCCCGGGCGAAACAAATTGAAAAAGATTATTCTCGCTGGACGGTCCGCGGGGTTGGCATGCGTGGCCGAAGCCCAATATTTAGTGTTATGCAAATGACAGTGGCACGGAAGCTGATTGGGGTCTCTCGTCGTCGTGGTGGGATCTTGCCGAAGCACTAGACTGGTTCAAATTTTGGCTGCTTTTGAAAGCCCACGATCGATCTTCAAACCAAACTTGAACCAACCTGCTGCCCCTCAGTTGTACCTATCACTTTCCTGAACAACCGGTTGATCGATCCGGTGGGGTGCGTCAAGTTCCCTGTTCCCAGGTTTCGCGGGTAGTACTTTGCGATAATTCCGCTAATATGGCTGTCGCGTCACCGCCACCGTATGGGACACATTCTTTTGAGAACCCTCATTACGGCAGGGTCCCATGCATCTTTCCGCTGTCTCCGTAAGTCGTATGTCGAACGGTTATTAAGCGTCGTGGTCATCTTGGTGTGTCCTTCACCTGGGATGGGGTTTTGTCACCGAGGACGCGTCCGAGCGTGAGAAATGGATCGATTGGTCGTCTCGGGTAGGAGCAATTAGAACAACGTTGCGAAAAGAAAAACTATTTCTGTGGCATTTAACTCAACCTTTCTCTAGTAAAGTTCCAAATAAAAATATTGGCTAAACTCTTTTTCCAACTACATCATGATATCGTTACTATGAAAAGAGTTCTAAAATTGATATCTTTTCAGCGCGAGTCGTGCATTTATCCAATTAATGCTTCCAATCTGGGTAATTCGACCAGTGCTAACAATGTTGGACAAATTTCAAACATTTAACAATTTCGAGACAAATTTTCAATAAGATTTTCTAATGACATGTCTTACAGCATAAGTTAATTCAGTGAATTCAACCATTTTCATCCAGTACACTGTGAAAACTATAATAACGTTTGCATAGCTGCTCAATTTGGTAAATTTGCTATTTGAATAAAAATTAAAAATTGATAAACAAGTTTTAATTAAATGAATGATTTTTTTCCAGATCTAATCTTGAAGCTAAATTACACTTAAACGAATTCCTAGGAATATATTATGGAGACAAAAAAAAAGAATTTATATGCAGGGGTCAAAACTCTACATGCTCTAAATGATTATTTTACTGCCTGATCACGAATCCAAGGTATTTTTTTTTTTAATACTTAGACATATTTTTCGATTATTTCTAGCTTGAAACTGTGAATAGATAGACATCTACGGGATTTCTATGGGTTCAAATGAGAAAAATGAGTTCAAAAAATCGTGAACAAGCGTTCATAAAATTGGGAACCAGAAACAAAGTGTTCAAGTTTCATGGTACTTTTCCTCAAATACACAATTTCTGGAGAAAACAAATAACTAGTCTACCCTAATGTCACTACTACACTGAACCTGATCGAGAAAAAAAATAATATTATAAGTTACTGTAATAAAAAACAAAACTTTATGAAAAATTATTTAAAAAATATGTGTGAACCAGCCTAGTGCTCTTATAAGTACTTACACTTATTTTATTTTAGGGATCAGAATTCTATAAATACATATTTTTTATAGATTCCATTTGTTTAAACATTCGTTTTTATTTTATGCAAACATTTTTTTAACTCTATAAAATTACTTTTAATTGACATTTTTTTGTTGAATACTTGACATTTCAAAATTATTGTACACCTTTGTTTGGAAAGGCTGAACTGTGCCCAATGTGCACCATTATTTTTGAATTTTTGAACGACTTTTTTGAACTGATCACTTTTTATATATCGTCAGCTGTGTGCTATCTTGTGATATAGACCATTTTGGTCGAAAATCAGTTAATGATGACGTTTTGCTATACTTAACAAACACTACAAGATGCTTTAACCCGATTTTGGAAACTCGCTTCCGATTCCCGGATATCGCAATACACACTTATGACATAGACCATTTTATCATCAAAATGATCATGCACACTTGTGACACGTCATACATGTTGTTGGAAAATGTGGAAATTTTTTCTTGTTTTTCACAAATTTATGTTGATACACATTTTCTGAAGGCAATGCAATCTTTTGTTTTTGGTAATATACTGATTAAGTCGGTTAAACTATTGATTTAAGTCTATTTTAGTGTGTATGGAAATTCTGTGCACACTTGTGACACGTAGTACAATTTTACTTTCGAAACACACTTGTGACACGTGCTTTTCAGATTTTTGACTACATAATTTACTGTATCTTTTAACTGGTGTAACCAAATTAGTTGAAACTTGGAGCGTTTGTTAAGCGATAGTATACAAACCGATTGCTTCAACAAGTTTGGCTCTATCATTCATAGTTTAGAAAATATTTATCATCAAACTTTAAAAATCGATTTTCTCGAAAAGTACTAAATGGTCGTTGTCACAAGATAGCACACAGCTAACGATATGAGCACATAAGATGATTCTGAGAACGGATTTTCTGATCGTTTTGTGACTTTTGCTAAGTAGAAGGTTATTATAAACCAATTAAATTTATCCCCTTCGATTTCTTTCTTATTTAGATTTGAAAATTAAAAAAATGAATGTATTCTTGGCCAGAATGTGAAGTCTTGAAAATAAGTGTTTCTGGCAGGGCTATGAAATCTGAGCCAGGGCCAGAGTCGGTGAAGTCAGGTCATTTTGGAAAGTTGGTCTTGGAGTCCGAGTTGGGCTCGGCCAAGACTAAGACATTTAGCCGTCGTATTTCATTTACCGATTTTTGAAAATTATTGATTGAATTTTCGATGTCAGAAAAACTTGTTTTATAATTTTTTATATATTGATAAATAACAATATTTTCATAAGTTTTAAAAACACCAACACCATAAGTATCAAATAGAAAGATTTTACCTCTTTGTGAAAATAAGTGGAGTTGTTCTCTAAGATTTTGCAAATATACTTTTCTTTGTATTATTTGATTGGATGAAATTTTGTCCAAACATTTCATTTGTATTTTTCATAATTAGTTTTTTCATATTAGGCTCCATTTTTTATACAAGTTTGATGCCCAAAATACATATTTATAAATTAAAAAAAAAACATTAAAAAGAAATCATCTGAGCCATATTGAATGATGGTGCATAATCTGGTATAGGAGATAGGAATTTTTTTAAACATTTTGTTTTTTGCAAACTATTGAAAACTAGGAAAAAAAGTTATTAAACATCATTTTATAGCAAAGTCGAATTTGCAATCCAAACGTGAATTCACATTTTTTTAATTTAATGTACCGCTATCTAGTTATAGCTACTTCAAGATATAAATTTTCGTTTTTTCTTTATTTTTAAAATACTTCTTGAAAAACTCCTGAAAATATATTGTTCAAATCTGAGAAAACAATTACCTCTTTCTCTCTGGAACTTTCAAAATTGGGCAGGTGGTTTCTGAGATACAGCCTCACAAAAATTTAAATCGATGAAAATTACTTTTCAAAGTGTCATTTGATTAGCCTGTAATTTTTAACTGGCGATATCTCGGAAAGTATTGGTCTAATTTTCAAAGTTAAAAAAAATAAACTTTTGCAAATTTGTCAGACCTTTTAAATAAAAACATTTCAAAAAATATTTTTTGAGGTTTCTGAAGCTCCCCCTTTCCAGCCTTAAAGTCGGTCCGACACTATTTTTTTCAATAAACTTCAAAATTTGATTGGGAATACAAGTTTCATCGTTTAAAAACTCATTTCCTTGCATTTATAATAATATTTAACAAGTTTGAACACATTTTAAAATATTTTACTGGCGATTTCACTGAAAAAAGTTTGATTTCGCGCTGCACTCTGCCCTATGAATTCAATTCCGAAATAAGTTTCTCACATATAAAAACCGAACTATGCGGGATTTATCCCTTTATGTTGAAAAGTACATTATGTACTTCCGAGTGCTGCGCAAAATCAAACTTTTTTCAGTAAAACCGCTGTATCTCGCCAATTGTTCATTTTAGTTTGAGGTCTACATTGATTATTATGTAAAATTGTCCGGGGAACACGATGGTGATAAAATCAAACAAATAAAAGTATAAGAAATTGGTCAAAACTGAATTTCAATACTTAAAACGTGAAAATATAACGTTAGTGGGCATTTAAGGGATAACATTTTATTTTTATCGAATTCCTTGGACAATTTTTCATAAAATGCAACCTGTCCTGAGCAATTCTCTGAGATTTCGGTCATTCGATTTTTTTTGTATTTTTTAATCCGGCTGAAACTTTTTTGGTGCCTTCGGTATGCCCAAAGAAGCCATTTTGCATCATTAGTTTGTCCATATAATTTTCCATACAAATTTGGCAGCTGTCCATACAAAAATGATATGTGAAAATTCAAAAATCTGTATCTTTTGAAGGAATTTTTTGATCGATTTGGTGTCTTCGGCAAAGTTGTAGGTATGGATATGGACTACACTGAAAAAAAATGATACACGGTAAAAAAATTTTTGGTGATTTTTAATTTAACTTTTTGTCACTAAAATTTGATTTGCAAAAAAACACTATTTTTAATTTTTTTTATTTTTTGATATGTTTTAGAGGACATAAAATGCCAACTTTTCAGAAATTTACAGAATGGGCAAAAAATCTTAGACCGAGTTATGATTTTTTGAATCAATACAGATTTTTTCAAAAAATCGAAATATTGGTCGCAAAAATTTTTCAACATCATTTTTCGATGTAAAATCGAATTTGCAATCAAAAAGTACTTTAGTGAATTTTTGATAAATTGCACCGTTTTCAAGTTATAACCATTTTAGGTAACTTTTTTGAAAATAGTCTCAGTTTTTCATTTTTTCAAATTTGTGCCCATCTTTGCCCACCTTTGAAAAAAATATTTTTGAAAAGCTGAGAAAATTCTCTATATTTTGCTTTATTGAACTTTGTTGATACGACCCATAGTTGCTGAGATATTGCCATGCAAAGGCTAAAAAACAGGAAAATTGATGTTTTCTAAGTCTCACCCAAACAACCCGCCATTTTCTAATGTCGATATCTCAGCAACTATAAATCCGATTTACAATGTTAAAACATGAAACATTTGTGAAATTTTCCGATCTTTTCGAAAAAAATACTTTCAAAAATTTAAAATCAAGACTAACATTTCAAACGGGCCAAACATTCAATATTACGCCCATTTGAAATGTAAGTCTTGATTTTAAATTTTTGAAAATATTTTTTTCGAAAAGATCGGAAAATTTCACGAATGTTTCATGTTATAACATTGTAAATCGGATTTAAAGTTGCTGAGATATCGACATTAGAAAATGGCGGGTTGTTTGGGTGAGACTTAGAAAACATCAATTTTCCTGTTTTTTAGCCTTTGCATGGCAATATCTCAGCAACTATGGGTCGTATCAACAAAGTTCAATAAAGCAAAATATAGAGAATTTTCTCAGCTTTTCAAAAATATTTTTTTCAGAGGTGGGCAAACATGGGCACTAATTTAAAAAAATGAAAAACTGAGACTATTTTCAAAAAAGTTACCTAAAATGGTTATAACTTGAAAACGGTGCAATTTATCAAAAATTCACTAGAGTACTTTTTGATTGCAAATTCGATTTTACATCGAAAAATGAAGTTGAAAAATTTTTGCGACCAATGTTTCGTTTTTTTGAAAAAATCTGTATTGATTCAAAAAATTATAACTCGGTCAAAGATTTTTTGCCCATTCTGGAAATTTCTGAAAAGTTGGCATTTTATGTCCTCTAAAACATATCAAAAAATAAAAAAAATTAAAAATAGTGTTTTTTTGCAAATCAAATTTTAGTGACAAAAAGTTAAATTAAAAATCACCAAAAAATTTTTTACCGTGTATCATTTTTTTTCAGTGTAGTCCATATCCATACCTACAACTTTGCCCAAGACACCAAATCGATCAAAAAATTCCTTCAAAAGATACAGATTTTTGAATTTTCACATATCATTTTTGTATGGACAGCTGCCAAATTTGTATGGAAAATTATATGGACAAACTAATGATGCAAAATGGCTTCTTTGGGCATACCGAAGGCACCAAAAAAGTTTCAGCCGGATTAAAAAATACAAAAATTAAAATTAAAGAAAAAAGACCGATTCCGTAGAGAACTGCTCTCCTGTGAAAGTCTTTTGCTCAAATAGTTGCAAAGTTATGATAAAAAGAAAAAAAAGTTTTTTAGAAAATCGTCAATAAAGAGGGTGGTGCCACAAACAGAGGGATGGTTTAATCAGCACCAGCATCTGGTCCAAATCGGTGAAGGTCGAGTCCAAAAGTGTACTCAGTTGACCTGGAATGACCCATATATAAAATGTTCAAAATACCAATGGACGCAAACAGTTGTTTTTCTTAAGAAAAAATATTCATCAATTCTTAGATTTTTCGAAAACTAATGATTGCAAAACAACTGGACTGGTGTAAACAGGTATTTCAAAAAACTTTTGTCGTCCAAATGTGCTTGTTATCTCATGTTTTTTTTTTATAAATAATAGTTTCATCTTTTACTTGATCCTACACCCAAAGTTAAAGAACGAGAGGATAGTCCTCACGAAAAGAAACGTGAGGAAAGTGCTATTTTGCGAGAGTAGAGTCCTCTGTTCATTCGTTCATTGGAACAGTTCATCCTATTGAGTGGCTTATATGGACAAATGACCGCCAGTTAGTCACCGAACCATGGTGGCTCATACGGCAAAGGCACTGTTCAATATGCTGAAGGTCTTGGGTTCGAGTCTCGGTACCGGTACTTTTTTTTTGACAGATGAACTTTTTTTAAGATGAGTAAAGTACTCTCGGTAATTTCGGGATATATCCTCTCCGTCCACACACTGTACCATTTTACTACCGAATCGTGCTCTTTATCCTCTCGTATGCCGATGTTCAGTTCTGGGTGTAACGAGTTATTAGTCAGGACGATTATTAACCCATCGATTATTCGATTTGCTTAATCCGTGAAAATACTGTCCTTATTTGGTTATCCGATGTTCGACTATCATTCCAAAAAACTATTTATGATATTTTAAATATTTTTATTTACTATCTTTAATTCAAATTTGAATTTTTCGTCCACAAAGTAATCAAACTTGAGTGTTTTTTTGCGTGTAACATTTTCAATAGAATATTCTCAACATTTAAACACTACCTATATGGTAGCCGCCATTTTGAATAACATAGATTGAAGATCAATTTTAAAAGTCATATGAGTGATTATCGATAAGAACTAAGACAACAACAAAAACTTTGTTACAATTGAACTATCCGAAGATTTGATTACAGTTAACGCAAGCCTTTTTTGCTAGGACTTTGGATTGTTGAGCTCGGAATCCCACCCGTCAAAAGAAAAAAAAACTGAAGAAAATGTAAAAACATTGACAAAAAGTACATTATCTAACCTCTTCGACAATCTCGCACTCTCCAATGCAATACTGCCTCATATAACCATGCTGCTGTAGCTTTTCCACTCCTACACGTAACACGCTGTAAGCCTCCCCGTCCAAAAAAAAATCACATTCCTCAATTAGTCATCCAGCTGGGCCAGGTAGCGATCGATACAGGCAATTAATTAATTGGTGGATGAATTTCCACCCCGAGATCACCCCGAGCAGCACCCAAAACACCCAATGGTTGTTTTTTTTTGCTTGCTACTTTTCTTCACTCGCTCACTGCACAACCAATTACGCACGGCATTAATGATGATCTTTAACGGTTATTAAGGCAGTATAAGTACTTTTTCTCTACACTCTCTATTTTGCAGCGGCGGGGGCCTTAATTCGGTGTGACCTGGTTACTTTTGTGCCGATGATCGGCTTTGGTGGAAGGGTGAACGTTGAACAAAAAAAAATCCGGGGGTCTTAATGAATAAATCACCACGAAATTAATCCTCTCTCCTTTGGGGCTACTGAGCTGGGCACTTTGAAAAGTTTGAAAAAGGTTTTTCTTTTCTTGAAACATAATTTTTCTAAATCATGTTTTTTTTGCAATGCTCAGCTTTATTTATTTTTTGATTTTCATTAAAGTTTAATTTCTGTGAAAAGAAAACTTTTTTTTTACAGTTTCACCCCTTCAAACAGTGTTGCACAATCGATGAGCTGCCAAAATGTATGTTTTTCGTTAATTTGTGAGACCGCCGGGCAATTAATTGGGAATCGATTTCAGGTGGTGGCGGCGCGGAGGAGGTTGGTGAATGAATTGTGAAACCTCTGCCAGCTTCTCTTTTCTTTTTTCGTTGCTGCTCCTTTGTCCAGTCAGTGTGATTTATTCACGATGACGACGTGGAACATAACTGCTAATGGGAGCAGCTTTGGATTGGGGGTCTCACTCCAAAGGGCCAAAGTTTGAGGGGTCTGCGGAAACACTAATTTATTTGACCACAATGTGCAATCAAGAAATTACCTTGCTTCCCTTTTTTACTCTTATTTAGTGTAATTTTTTCTGGGGAATAATTCCAGTAGGATATAATTTAGAATAATCAATTTTTAAATAAACATTTTAATTTTTTTTATAAGTTTTTGTAGAAAATTATTATTTTAGAATTTAGCCCTTTTATAAAAATACTTCTACAAAACCTGTCCTTCAAAAGTGCAAAACACAAATTCTCACAGCAACACAGAAAAAATAACGCGACCGAAACCACAATCTCATTTAAGTTTATTGATTTCCTTGCCAAGTTGAGCCACCTTGGCTTGGAAGCAGCAGCGGGAAACAATTTGAGGTGACTGCACCTGTGAACCTTTTATTATTCTCAAGGGAAAATGCAAGTTATTTGTACAAGAGTCGGCAATTTTATACCCTTTCCTTTCATCATTCAGTTGATCAGATGATGTGATTTAACGTGTAGCTGAGAAGTCAGAAAAGCTTCGACTGTTTACAAAAAAAACTGATTTCGCAAATAACATCAACAGAAGCAAAAAAAACAAATCCATACCTTTCAAAAACAAAAAAAAGAAAAAATGAAATAAATAAGAAAAAAAGCAACAATACAGCGATTTAAGAGCGAGTCCACAAACAGGGCATACCCCTTTGTATGGGACGTCATTTGGACCTCACCAATCTGCCTGAAATTTTCAGGGGTTGTTTGTACATATAAAACTAGCATCTGGCCAAAATATGAGCACTCTAGGTCAACGGGAAGTGGGGCAAATCGGGACACAAAGTTTGAAGGTTCAAAAACGTCAAAAATTTTAAAATGGCTGTAACTTAAGCAAAATTCAATTAATTTCTAAAATTCAAAATGCATCTGAAAGGGCTTAAAAAATGCAACAAAATGCAGGGAGAAGCATCCCAATTGGTTGAATCTGAAGGGAGTAATTGGTATTTTAGTGAAAAAATAGCATAATTTTCAAACTCAAATAAAAAAGTGTTCCATCCAGATATCAACTCGGTTCGACCTGCAGCTTGTAGGGGACATCTGGGACTACCATCCGAGACTGAGAACGCTTTGGGTAAGGCAGTTTAACATATTAAATAGACACTTTTACTTTTAGTGAATTTTTTGGTTGTACATTTTTGCTCGGAGGACCCCTTAGATCAAATTTTCCGGTGATAATTTTATCATATTCGTGTTTCTGAGACAATTTCACAATAGAAACATGCATAAATATGTTTATTTTCATCCCTTTTAACCCTTTAAAAATTAAAAGTTCAAAATAAAAACTTATATTCACAGTTATTGAAAATAAAGTTCGTTTCCAAGGATACTAGATGACACCAGAAAAAGCAGCTCCTTAAAAAAAAAAAAAAAAAAAAAAAAAAAAAAAAAAAAAAAAAAAAAACTTATATTCACAGTTATTGAAAATCCAGTTCGTTTGCAGTTATTTGAAAAATCAAGTCTGTCATATAAAAATTGCCAAAAACCGTCAAAAAAACTATTTTTTAAACATTTTTATTTTTAAAACCGCTGTAACTTCACAAGGATTGAACTAAGGACATGGGTCAATATGGAGACTTTTATGTAAAATTGTCTGGAGAATCGATTCCCGTATTCGGATTTTGAAAATTTTGACGTTTAGAGCACTTTTCAAAAAAATTGTTTCAGTAAATGATTTTTGTATTTTTTTAGGTGAGTTGCTCCATCTTGCTTTTTACGTGAGTCTTTTTGTAACATCTTAGGCTATTTTCACAAAAATTTTGAACGAAAAAAAATCGTAGGCTCACCTTCAAATTTGACTTTTAAACTTAAAAATCAAAAAATCTCTTAAAGGTGTAGTGTTTTTTTCTTTCAGTGTATTTTATTTTCGGAAAGCCCGTCCAATTTCCTACAAGTTTGTCTTTGACCACTTTTTGATACGATGCAACGGCTTCGAGATAAAGCAACATTTTAATTACGAAATACAAACATATTTAAAACACTTACGCCCTTCTCAATTGTCATTATCGAGTGTAACTGGCTCCATATACACAAAAATGGCTTATATATGCCTAGGATAACATGTCTACAAAGTTTCATTGAAATCGGAGAGGGTCGAGAAAAAAGTACCTAAAAAATTCCTGTTTTGGGCTGGAATTGCTCATAGTAATTCGGTTTTGTTTTAAACACATCATATTTCTTACCGTCTACATTACGTATTCATGTTCCTAACAATAAAAATCAGCGATTCAAATTTACAGAAAACAGTCCATTAAGTTTTAATTTCGATGAGAGTTTTATATCAAAATTCCTCAAAATCATCAAAAACAAAAACAGCCATCTTTAGATAAATTTTAATATTCCACTCGATTACCGGACGACCTACTGGTTAGTCACAAGCATCAATGGCCAGAGGCCATATAGGTCATTAGTGGATTATAATTCCTTGTCCATTTTTAAATCAGCGTTCAGCAACATCTTAGCATAAAATTTAAAAAGTGGACCAGTGAGTTACGTCACGATACGCTACGTCCCACGATTGTTCGACTACTGGTTTCCGGTTGGCGATTCTGTGTTTGCATTTTCACAAGGAGTTAGATTTCTCTATTTTTATGGTGCTTTTTGTAATACTCGCTATTAGTTCAAATACTAACTGCAATTATATAAAATATGTTTATTCCCAACTCAGTCAACAGTCACAACTATCCAACTCGCAGATGTACCTCTTTTTCAGGTCGCAATCGCAATCGTTCCACAGCGTTCCAACTGTCCATCCCACCTCCAAGCAATGCTCGTTACCACCCGCGTTATTCGGTTCTCCCGGGGCAAAGTTCGTATAACCTCTCCGCCCGTCAATCCGCATGTTACCGGTGATCCACACGAAGCTTCCAGACTGGCCCATATCCGTCCCGGCGATCCACCACGGTCCCGGCTGGTTGATGTCCTTCTGGGCGAGTGCCACCAGCAGCTTCGCGTCATCCAGGGCCGAGCGGACTGAGGCCAGCCGGAGTCCGTGCGCACGGCACTTGTGCCAGGCCTCGAAGAAGGTCAGCTCTTCGTCGTTGTAGACAAAGTAGCGCTGGTACGAGTTGGCGAAGCCGGCTCGGACTGAAATGTCCGAGGTGGAGTTCTTGGCAGGTCCTGGATTTGTTAGGGGAGAAGCTGATACCTGAGCTACTGCTAGCACAAAGGCTATCGAAACTGCTTTGAACGTCATGTTTAGGATAGTAATGAGTTTACAATCGATGGATCCGTTTTATAGTGATTGGAAAGTGCGACTTCATTAAATGAAATTGTATCAAGTGTTTCTACAAATAAACTTGAAATACCCGAAGCACTTGATAACCAAATTGGTTCTTGTTTGAACCGGATATCTCCAATTGAAAGGACTTTTGATAAATTGATAAGAAACTTAATTTGTTATGTGATAAAGTTGTAGATACTAGGCGTTCTTCTCAAACAATAAAAAAAGATTCCCGGATAACCGGATATCATCAAATGACTAGGTTCTTGAAACGCTTGATACTTATAAGATGACGTGTGAGGCACTTGATGTATGAGGCAATCAAGGCACTTGTAAAGTTGTATAATATTGTTTTGATTACAAACAAATTGCAATCAGTTTTATGTGAATGCTAATACACCATATTCTTTTTTTAAGTCACCTTTTTTTAAACGATTCTCGATTTACGCAACTTTTTTTAAGTCATGGCTTAAAATGAGAATGTCCATGACTTAAATTGAGAATATGACTTAAATTAAGAATCTTTGGGATTTCGTAATTTGTCGGAGAATTTTCATCATGTATCAATTGTATTTGGTTTAGTTATGTTATTAAAACATTTTAGCATGGTTTTGGAACACCTGGGATGTTCTAGTCCATCCGAAACTTCCGGAAATTTTGTGCAGCAGGCTAACCGAAGAAAAAAGTTGAAACTTCAAAATTTTGACAGCGGATCCTACCCAGACTGCTTCAGTGAGTGCGGTAGGCTACAGTGCATTGTTGTAACAACTTATTGGGATGATCTGGGACATCCAAGGACTCCCTGGAGTTAAGATCTGTGGGTCTACCGCCGTAACAAGCAAGAGGTCGACATATTTTGACCCCGGAACATATCCGCATAGCTTCAGTGAGTATGGTAGACTACTTTGCTGATGTGTTGGGATGTCCTGGGTCATCCAAGGACTCCCTGGAGTTAAGATCTGTGGGTCTACCACCGTAACAAGCAAGAGGTCGACGGATTTTGACCCCGGAATATACCCGCATAGCTTCAGTGATCATTGTAGACTACTTTGCTGATCTGTTGGGCTGTCTTGAGTTATCCAAGGACTCCCTGGAGTTAAGATCTGAGGGTCTACCGCCGTAACAAGCAAGAGATCGACTTATTTTGACTCCGGGACATTCCCGCATAGCTTCAGTGAGTATGGTAGACTACTTTGCTGATGTGTTGGGATGTCCTGGGTCATCCAAGGAGTCCCTGGAGTTAAGATCTGTGGGTCTACCACCGTAACAAGCAAGAGGTCGACGGAGTTTGACCCCGGAATATACCCGTATAGCTTCAGTGAGTATGGTAGACTACTTTGTTGATGTGTTAGGCTGACTTGGGTCATCCAATGACTCCCTGGATATATGATAGACCATCAGATCTCAACTCCAGGGAGTCCTTGGATGACCCAAGTCAGCCTAACACATCAACAAAGTAGTCTACCAAACTCTCTGAAGCTATGCGGGTATGTCCCGAGGTCAAAATCCGTCGACCTCTTGCTTGTTACGGCGGTAGACCCACAGATCTTAACTCCAGGGACTCCTTGGATGACCCAGGACATCCCAACACATCTGCAAAGTAGTCTACCATACTCACTGTAGCCATGCGGATATGTACCGAGGTCAAAAACCGTCAACCTCTTGCTTGTTACGGCGGTAGACCCTCAGATCTTAACATCAGGGAGTCCTTGGACGACCCAGAACATCCTAGAACATCAGTAAAGTAGTCTACAATGCTCACTGAAGCTATGCGGGTATATTCCGGGGTCAAAATCCGTCGACCTCTTGCTTGTTACGGTTGTAGACCCACAGATCTTAACTCCAGGGACTCCTTGGATGACCCAGGACATCCCAACACATCAGCAAAGTAGTCTACCATACTCACTGAAGCTATGCGGATATGTTGCGGGGTCAAAATCTGTCGACCTCTTGCTTGTTACGGCGGTAGACCCACAGATCTTAACTCCAGGGAGTCCTTGGACGACCTAGAACATCCTAGAACATCAGTAAAGTAGTCTACCATACTCACTGAAGCTATGCGGATATGTTGCGGGGTCAAAATCCGTCGACCTCTTGCTTGTTACGGCGGTAGACCCACAGATCTTAACTCCAGGGAGTCCTTGGATGTCCCAGATCATCCCAATAAGTTGTTACAACAATGCACTGTAGCCTACCGCACTCACTGAAGCAGTCTGGGTAGGATCCGTTGTCAAAATTTTGAAGTTTCAACTTTTTTCTTCGGTTAGCCTGCTGCACAAAATTTCCGGAAATTTCGGATGGACTAGAACATCCCAGGTGTTCCAAAACCATGCTAAAATGTTTTAATAACATAAATAAACCAAATACAATTGATACATGATGAACATCCTCCGACAAATTAAGAAATCCCAAAGATTCTTAATTTAAGTCATATTCTTAATTTAAGTCATGGACATTCTTTTTTTAAACGATTCTCGAATTAAACACCCCCATTTCGTTGTGTAAATCAAGAATATGGTGTATATTTAAAGTTTTCTTAAAGCATTCTGGTATGATATATTTTTATCACAAAACAGGTTTATTTTAAGTTAAACGGCATTTTTTTTTTGCATTTTTTATTACATTTTATGTAAACAATGTCCATTAAAATTTGAACGCTTTACATATAAATGGTACGTTATTATAAAAAAATGCAAAATGATATATTATTTTAAAGGATTTTGTGATACAGATAGATGGATCCATTTTAAAAAAGTCACTTAGTCAACTCAATAATAATAATTAAATTAGAATTTATGTGCCAAATAAAGATCTTGCGTTATGTTTTTAAATGTCTTTCCTATAAAAAATCGAAGCCTAGCATTTTTGAACCTGTTTATTTTCAACATACAAAATTAAAATAAGTAAACAACAACAAGACAGCAGCAATACAACTTTCCACAACACTGAACTAATAAAATGCAAACACAAAAGGTATTTCGACGGATGATGCACAACCACACACACACTTACAAACCCCACCCTGTGTGTGATCCACGAAACCAAAGCCCCCTAAAAATAAAGAGGATAAGCAAATCAAAAGGAAAGCAAACCAATAAGAAGCCCCCCCTCTCTTCTTTTGGGGCCAAATTCTCCTTTCTCATATTGATAGCATTAATAAATTTAGAATATATTACTGTCATATCGATTTGGAAGCTTAAATCTTCTCGTTTGTTGTTGAATCTCGTTATTTTTTTGTTGTTTTCTTTGATGTTGTGTTTTTTTCCTTCTTAATCATATTCATTTCAGCAGCAGCCGCAGCACGTCACCAGCTTTGAGGGGGCCACTTTCAAATAAGCCGGATTTGGGAGAACGCACACACATCAGCAAACTATCATTTCGCGAGGATTAGCGCAAAAAAAAGAGAGCTAACGAAGCGAAATTGAGAAGCGGTGGAGAGAAAAGAAGGAGAATTGCCGTGCTTCTTCGGGGCGTTGAAGATGGAAGCGAAAAGGTGGTCGCGAGCTTAATATTTCTTTTTGGTTTATATTAAATTAATCCGAGTAACTACCGGTTTTGCCAGTTAAATCAAGATTGCAGTGTTGCTGAATGTAGATAAATTGATTGATTTTTTTCGATTTCGGATTTAAATGCAAGTTCATTTATCGATAGGTCAACTAAGAAATCATCAAATTTTAAGGAAATTAAAAAAAAACTGATGAGGGTAATATTCCACCAATTTACACAAAATCAGAAAAAGTGGCCCCGACCCCACTTCGAATTTCTTGAAACTTAGCTGTAAGGGGTAATTTTGGTCCCTGATTACGAATAGAAACGTTTAAAAAAGTAGAAAAATCTGGCAAACAAAAATCTCACAATTCTGAAAGGTGGAAAGGAGGAAGGATATGATTAAATTCATGAGTTTGTAGAATTCAGATGATTTAACCAATTTTATGGCCTAAAAAAATTGTTGAATTTACATTTTATTTAAGAAAAACAAATTCTATTTTAATAATTTTCAATAAAATTAGTTAATTTTAATTCATTAATTTTAATCGAAAATATCTGGCAAAATATTTGGCACAGAGAAGGATTAATCTTTATTCTGGCTGACATTTGAAAAATCTGGCTTTATCTGGCTACCAGGCAATCCCGGTGGGATGCCAGGTTGTCACACCGACCTTTTTCGTTTTTGTGGATTTTTACTAAGACACGTTTTACAGTGTTTTGTAGCTCCAAATCGTGAAGAGATAGAAATTTGGTGTAAAATGTGACGACCAATTTGATGGCGTACTCAAATTAAGAAAAAAAAAACGCATTTTTCGTTGAAATAGTTTGAAAATTGCTGCCATTTCCCATTATGACAATGACCCAAAGAGGTCATTTAAGCAGAAAAACAAAAAATAGCATATTTTTCCCAATTTACGGCTTTTACAGTTATAAATTTGGAGTTGGGTTATTTTTTAGAATGTATCAATGTTCTAAACAGTTGTAGAGAAAACAAAAACAAATATTTTGATGTAGATACAAGCTATCATAATTTAACGATAAACTGTTTTGACCATTTTTTCAAAGTTTTAACCCTTAACCTCTAACATCCAATGTTATATTGTATGTTTTTTTTTCGGAAAGTTCAGCAAACTTTGCATAATAATGATCCTTTGGACGCTTGTTGTGGCTCGTGTATTGCTAGAAAAGTGGGACTTTTTCTAAAGAAAAAATATATATTTTTATGATGAGCTGGATGATCTGCGTTTTGCTTTATTTTAGAAAAAAAAAATCTTATTCTAAGTGGTTAAATTTGTTGTAAATCGTGTATTTATGTAAAAAACGAAACTATTGGCACTACGCCCCCCGGGGCATGGCCTTCCTCTAACGTGGGATTTCTGCTCCAGCGCCTCTGACGAGACAGGAGAAACCGGGACCGACGTTTTACTTCACCATCCGATAGAAGCTCAGTGGATAAGGCGGGAATCGAACCCGCGTCTCATAGCATCATCGGGATCGGCAGCCGAAGCCGCTACCCCTGCGCCACGAGACCCACGTGTATTTATGTATATTTCTTCAATTCAACGTTCGTGATAAAATTAGATTTAATTTTACTTTTTCAAGTAGGATTTTTTGATTATAATACACATCTACAGCCAGAAAATAGAAAGTTTTTTTTTTCAATTTCTCCAGATTTTTAAGACTGGTGATAGCAAGGTATGTGCAAAATTCAGTTCTGTGACTGAAAAATGCTGGTAGTAATTGCTTTCAAGAATTTAGTATATCTCGAAGTGTTTTTTATCAAAAAAACATATTTTCCTAAGCATTCATAAATTTTTGGTAACATGTTTTCAAAACAAATAAGACCGTTGCAAATATTTTGTGAAGTTGAAAAAAATACTCAGTCAGTCAGTCAGTTTTTGCGGTGCTGTACATTTTAATTTCATAAAAGTTCAAAATATTTTTAAACGAACCCAAAAACGTTCTTAATATGGTTATCAATGCAGAAAAAGGCATTTCAGTTAATAACTGACTTCTAGACTTCTATTTTAATTGAAATTTTCAAGATTCTCGAAAAAAAAAATTTGTTTGCCCTCTTATTTTTCGGATCAATTTTGAATTGGGGGGCGACATAAACTTTGAAAAGTATTTTTAGCGGCCTTAAGCTAAGAGGGCAAACAAATAAAAAAATAAAATAATAAATTGAAATAACAAAAGCCATAGTCACAACATTTGAATGAAAAAAGTGTTTAACGTGCATGTTGCACTAGGTCAGTTCTTTTGCAATCATTAGTTTTCAAAATATGTAAGATTAGATGAAAATTAAATTTAAGCAAAAAAAACTATTTCAGTACTGCAAACCAAAAATTTTAAAAATTCTTGAGATTTTTGAATAAACCCAAACATGCTTTAAAATGTTTCAAAACGCACGGCAAAGCATTTTAAACTTATTTTAGCTGTTTGCACTTGAATTTCAATCCAAATTTTAAAGTTTAAAAACATAATTTTTTTGGTCCCCTGATTTTTCAAGCCGTATATGCATGGGAGGTTGTGAAGGTGGATTTTTTTTTCAAATATTTGTAGCAGCTTAGTCAAAAGAAAAAAAAATACTATTGAAAATTTAATATTTTTTATGCTGGCTCTATTTTGTTGTTAGATATTTTTGCAAATGTTTTATATTGTTTTTTTTTTGTTAATCCATACAATATCTTTGTTTAAAAATTGTTTTTATAGGTATTTGAAAAATTCATCACACCAAAACTTAGGCATGCTTAGTTGTCTTCAAGTGCTACGTATAAAATTGTGTTGATTGTTTATGAATGCACTAAAATATAAAATGATTTTTTTTTTTTTTGAGGTTTTAGAATAGGCTTAAAATGGTCTAAATTTTAAATATCAAAGCATTTTAAATTCCTATAATACAACATTTTATATCGAAAAGACAGAATTTAATAAAAAGTTAAAGATTATGCCTAATGGAAATATGGAAAATGCTCAAAGAATGCTTTTAATGTAAGGAAAATAACATGTAATAAAAGCTGCGGCTAATTCCATACAGCAACTGCAAAACAGTCTCGACAGAAAATTTTAACTTTTTTTCCGTTTTTAAAAACCAACATTCCAGCACACAAATTTCTGTTTTATTCCTAGCGGTAGGCGAACAAGCCCCGCGTTCATAAAACATAGTGCTCATAAATCGAAGTGCTTTTGGAAATGGAAGTGTGATGCCGCCGCACAAACTTCCTGATACATCGAATGCCAATATCGAGCCGAGACGCCACTAAAACTACCCCGCGATGATCTCATTCGTGCCCCTTCAGTATCAAGGCGTCACGTCCCAGCTGGAACGATGAATCAAAGAATATTCAATGGATCAATAAAACCCATTAACATGATAATTTTACATTGGCAATTTCGCTGTTTATTTTTTTTTCTGAGTCCACCTTTGTGCTGCTGCCAGCTGGAAGCCAGCCCTCCACTGAATTCACACCTCGCGCCACTGACAGCCGCCGAAGGAGTGCCGGTTGTACCTTAAGATTTGACTTGAGCTCACAACCTGAAGAGGAGCAGCAGCACATCTTAATTTTGGCGCGCTGCAACGCATCCGCGGCTCATGATTGTCGTTATCGCCCACGACGGTGAGTTCCATTGAGGAGGAGAACGCTGGGGCGTTCCAGGTCAGGAAATGCAAATTGCAGTGGATTATCTCGTGCCACAGTTTACTACACTGGCTGACGACGATTGTCGCTGTGCGTGGGATGAAATTTAAAGCACATTTCGGCTGGGAACCGGGATTTTGACAGTCTTTTGAGGTTTTCGTTCCGCAGGCAACTGGGTGCACTTTGTTGTTATCGTTCTCCTGATGGACCGGTTGGGGACGATACCGTTAAGCTGGGAATTTATTGGGGATATCTTTCGGAATTAGTGAGATTGATAAAAGTTAAGGTAATGAGCAGTTATTAAGATGTTTATTTTGGGGGTGCAGTCTCTGTAGATAATGATTTCTTGAAATGAGCTTATTTTACAGCTTTGCTTCAAGCTTCGTGATTTATTTTGATCAAATCTATTAGTTGGAATCATAATGTTCAATCATTGTACCCACCAACTTCCAACCATCATCTCTGCCATCTTCGTCGACTTATCATAATAGAAATGGTTATTCAAATCACAATCAGAGTTCTCCCTTCAACTATGCATCATTTGTGGAGCAAATTTGAGCTGGATTTTCTCCGATTGAAGATTGGGTTTTCCATCGGATAGCAGTGCTGGTGCAGTTGAAAAGAAGTGCACCATCATCAGTCAGTGAATTATGCGCTTTGATTACTCCAGAATGCAAGCGGTGGGCCCGCATTTTCATTTGTGTTCCATGGTTGTGTTTGATTTTCCACTCGGAAATTACGTTGGACAATGGAAAAATAAAATTATTTTCACTTAAAATAATAATTAAAAATAAATGTTTAAAAAAGGTGGTGGGACGAAATCGGCCGATTTCGACCATTTTTTTTTTTGTATATTTTGATTTGGCTCAAACTTTGTGGGGGCCTTCCCTAGGACCAAAGAAGGCATTTTGTGTCATTGGTTCACTCATACAAGTCTCCATAAAATTTTGGTAGCTTTCCATACAAAAATGGTACGTAAATATTCAAAAATCTGTAACTTTTTCAATTTTCTGATCAAGACACCTTTTTTTATTGTTGAGGAATATTCAGAAAAAATAGGTACTCGGAAAAAAAAGGCGATATCTTAATTAACTTCTTTTTTTTTTCACAAAAAAATAATTTCCAAAAATCTGTTTTTTTTTCGCTTTTTTTAATATGTTTTAGGGGACAAACAACCGCAACTTTTCAGCGTTAGAGAAGTATGGTAAAAAATTGAAAAATCGAAATTCATGCATCAAATTTTGTTGACCTAATTATTTTATGTGAAATTTAATTTGCAATCGAATAGAACTTTACAATTTTTTAGATATAGGTTCCCGTTTTCAAGATACATCCACCGAAAGTTTGAATTTAGCGAAATATTTGCAGTTTTTGGATTTAAAAAAGTTACATATTTTCTGAAAAGTTCAGAAAATTTGCTACAAAATTGTGTAAGAGATATTTAAGATTGGATCAATTTTCTAATGCCGATATCTCAGCAAGAAATGGTCCAATTTAAAATATTAAATTATGAAACATTCGTGAAATTTGTGAAAATTTCTCAGGGATTAGTAGAATATAAAGTTGATTTCCTAGTAATTTTACATAAGAATCTTTACATTTACTATTTTCCAATGCCCTACCCTTTTTCTGCACAGCATTATGAAAAATATATTGAAACATAAGAAAACATCTTTTTCAAGAATTTGTTTATTTGACCTCATGTCCAGTTTTGAACTTTTGTCTAGTCTTTTGCCATCCTATTTTCTTTTTTTTTATGTCTTGAAAAGAATATTAAAATATCTTTGAATTAAATAAACTCTCATGAAACATTTTTGAGAACTGTTCATCTATGAAAAAATGAAAATAAACACAACATTGTTTAGATTCAGAATTTTTTATACAACTGCTCATGAAGGAATAGCAGACAAAAACAAAAAATTGCAAAGTATGATTTTTAGCCATATTCGAGCTTTTGTCCACTATTGACTTCGCTTCCTTTCAACCTTTTGCCATGTCGACCTAATGAATTTTGAACTTTCGATTGAGGATGTGGGTTCGGATATCCGGATATTTTTTTTGATTGATCATAACAACAGGAAACTATGATTTGAAATAACCAGAATAGCAGGGACAATGTTGCAATGTTAAATCTCGTTTCACGGATATCCGGATATTTTTTCTGCGGTTTATAAAGATGAAAAGGTATCGGGATAGTGCAACTTTTACGAATATCATTTATTGACTATTTCAAATATCCTTACTCTATTGCGGCTTGGTTTAGATGATTATTTTCGACTACCTTAAAAGAAAAAAGTCATATATTTGCGATGTTTTCTATTATTTAAACTGATTACAAAAACCGCACCCCTACTTTCGATAATGAAATTTAAACCCTTTTGAAATAAAAAATGGGATTTTTAGAATCATTAAATATTTTTAACACGGGTATGAGGGTCAATTGAGTAGAACTTCAAAAGACTGATTTTTGTTAAGTTTCATTCTTTGCAAAGCCATTTGTCAGCAACCAAATGTCTGGTCAATAATTTCCAAAAAAGCAAATTGTAGAGAATTTTCTCAAAGTTTTGAATATACTTTTTATAAGATGGACTATTTTAGAAAATTTAGGAAAGGACAATTTTGTTGGATAATTTAACATTAAAATAGCTATAACTCAAAAGCAGCGGTTCTTAATTTTTGTGTACACTTTTGAAAACTATCAATAAACATTTTTTTTTAAATCATAGCATGGCAAAAACACGTACGCCATACTCTATAGTTTAAAAATTAACACTTTTTGCCAATTTTTTGTCTATTACCCCATATCCGAAAAGGAAAAAAAAATATAATGGGATAAAGTTTGTCAAAATCGAGTTTTTAGCATAAGGCCGTTGCAAATATTTTTCAAAGTTTATGTCGCCCCCCTTCAAAATTGGTCTGAAAAATCAGGGGGCAAAAAAAATATTTTTCCAAAAAACTTCTAAATTTCCATGAAAATAGAAGTCTAATCAATTGAAAACAATCTAAATTGCATTTTTCTGCAATGATAATCATATTTAGCATGTTTGGGCTTATTTGAAAATGTTTTGAATTTTTATGAAATTGCAATGTACAGCACCGCAAAATTTTTATTTTTCGCAAAAAATATTTTTTTTTGTCAATACTTAGATATTTTGGAAACTAATAATGGCAAAACAACTGAACAGGTGTATAATGCATTTTAAAACACTTTTTTCATTAAAATGTTTAAACCATGGCTCGTTATTTAAATTTTTATACTTTTTTTATTTTTTTGCCCCCCCCTCGACTTTGGTCAGAGTCGAGGGACAAAAACTTCAAAAAAATATTTGCAACGGCCTAAAAGGTTATTTAAAAATGTGTAACTATTTTTCTGATTAAAAAAACCTTTGCTGAAGACACCAAATCGATCCTCGAATTTGTATGGATACTGATCTTAAAAAATTAATGATTCGAAATTGTTTATATAGACATAGGGAATGGGTGGACAAAGTTACTCACAAATAAAAAAATGCAAAAAATAAAATATCAATAGCTGGATTTCTCGGGAATTTCTCTAGTTAGGATTTAAAATATTTTAATATTGAGCAAAAATGTGGCATTAATATTTTAAAATTCCATGGAATATGTCATTGAATTCAGACCATTTTTTTTAAATTTAATAATAAAATAAGGTTCCAATATTTCTAGAAAACAAAACTTTATTAAAATTATATTTGTAAATAATATCCAGCTAGAGACATTTCTTTAGTTTTTGTTTAATATGTCCTATAAACATATGAAAGACAATAGCTCATAGGACATTAAAAAAAAACTCTGGATTTGTTATTCAATAATTAAGTGCAATTAACTAGAAAAGTTCTAATAACTCTCCTATGACCGATTTTTAAATCCCAATGTGCATCCGCTAGTGCAAATCCAATCATCTCTTTTGATGATTTATCAAAAGAGATGCACTTTTGCATCTTGCGCATTGCTTCTTCGTTCGCAGAATGTCAAAAGTTCAAACAAGTGAAGGCTGCCGCTTTCTGCTTCCAATGGCATAAAAAGATGAAAAGGTCGTGCAGGATGATCATTGTGATCGAATCGATAATGGAAAATGGTTGGGTTTGAGTAACAATCCAAAAACTTAAATTTTAAGGTGAATAAACAAAAAAAGCGCTGGTACGAGTTGGCGAAGCCGGCTCGGGCTGAGATGTCCGAGGTTGAGTTTTTGGCCGGTCCCAACTTTTCAGCTACGCTGGTGGACACCAGCGTTAGGGTTAGCACCAAGATCACTGCTTTGAACGACATGTTGGGGATACTCAGTGAGTGCTGGGCGGGTGGACGGTTTTAAAATGAAGTAACTGCAAATATTTTACGATATTGATGACCCACTCAAAAAGAAGATAAAAAAGTGAAATAATCACGAGACTTTCTTCAATCGTTATGCAATCAATTTCTCAAGTTTTATTCAAACTGTCTTATCAACAAGTCAGCGGCCCACGTGCCTCGCAAATGAAGCGCTTCTTCTCATCGCAGTTCTTATCGGTCCAGTGCGTCGTTCCAGTCGACCAGCCCACCTCCAGGCAGTGCTCCGCGCCGTTCCGGTTGTCCGGCTGTCCCGGGGCAAAGTTCCGGTAGCCGGTCTGGTACTCGACCGCCTTCCCGCTGGACAGCCACACGAACTGGCCCTCGTTGCCCAGGTCCGTTCCGGCGATCCACCACGGTCCCAGCAGGGTGGGGTCCGTGTTCTTCAGCGTCCGCTGCAGTTGGGCATCCTCGGAGGGGTTCCGGACCGTGGCCAGCTGGAATCCGTACGATTCGCATAGGCGCCAAGCGGCGAAAAACGGAACTTCGGCGTAGTTGAAGACGATGTAACGCTTCGGTTGGCATTCCAAGGTTGAGGGGTTCGAGGTCGCTGCAACAAAAGTTGCGGCGAGAACGAGTGTTACAGCCTTGGCGAACATTTTGAACGGACTGAAGTTCAAGTTCAAGGTGCTGCTCAATTTAAGGAGCTTTAAATTGGGCGAAATCGCTATCAATGAACGCTGATAGAAATCTCACGAATGTCGTCTAATGCTGGTTGCATGTCCTCTTTGTCAACACGAATTGGCGAGCCACACTTTTGCATCGTAACAACGGCTTCAGCTCTTCCGAAATGCTGGACTTCACCGATCTTAATATTTTTTACAATTTCGATTATTTTGACACAACTGCAACTTGTTGCAAATCTGATGAGATCAAGATTTTAAGGATTAAAAACGAAGTTCTATAAAGGCCATAAGGCTTGCTGAATCAAGCTGTTGGCATGGCCAAGTTCCTCCATAAATTCCCAAACATACTTTACAGTTCAGCAAAATCCGGGAATCACCGTCCCATCACTATTTTTGGCTAATATCGTTTAATCTTGCCAAACAACAAAAAAACATGCAGCCTCCATTAGGGTGCACTTCCAAAACATTATCAGCGAATGTTCCTTCATCGCGATAGCAGAACCTTGAAAATTTCGCACCACCTTAAATTGGGCGAATTTCGTAAGCAAACCTTCAGTTCCGTCAAGATGTTGGCCAAACTAGCATCTCTAATTTTCGTGGTGGCATTCGCCAACGCCAATTCTTCCCTGGAAGAACCAACTCTCGACGAAGCTGTACCGTACGCAGCCCAAGCTTTCTCCAACGACTCGTGGACCTTTTCCGTGCAGTGCTTCCCGAAGCGCTTCATCGTCTTCAACCACATGGAAGTGTCCTTCTTCAAGGCATGGCACCTCTGCGAATCGTACGGATTCGAGCTGGCCACGGTGAAGTCCCCCTCGGAGGACGTCCAGCTCAAGATGGCCATCGAGGAGGCTAACCCCAAGCAGGGCGGACCTTGGTGGATCGCCGGAACGGACCTGGGGCTGGAAGGACACTTTGTGTGGCTCACCACGGGGAAACCGATTGGGTACCAGACCGGCTACCGGAACTTTGGACCCGGGGAGCCCAACAATCTGAACGGAACGGAGCACTGCGTGGAGGTTGGCCACCCCAATGGAACGTTCTGGAACGACAAAAACTGTGACGTGAAGCGGCGATTCATCTGTGAAGCTCGTGAGCCACTGCCACTGGGGTGCTGAAGACATTTGCGGTGCATGGGGGTCAATAAATCAAAACGTTATGCTCGGAATCTATACACAAATGTGAGTCTTATTAAACAAAAGAATATCCAATTTTTGAGGGAACCCGTTATATTGTTAATTCATATGAATTTTAACTGCAAATAAAAGTTGGCAGATAGGAGCTAATAAGAACTAAAACGAAATGTTATTCATTATTCCGTACTGAAAACATCAAATATGAAAACAATTAGCTTGAATTATATGATTTAAACTTTCATTGAATTGACGTTGTAAGTCTATCCGGTAGCAAACTTCGTGAATTCATGACTGCGGAAAACTTAACGAAGAACATCTTGAAAATACTTTTAAAAAAATATATAGTAATTTCGTCTGAAATAGATTTTTTTCCGATTTAGAGAATTGCAGGCTTTTTTGTCAAAATCTAATCTGTCGTTGTGATTTGCGTAAAAGCTTTTGACCTTAAGTTATGCATTCGTGTCAATCAGGGTTTCCAATTCGGGTTTTGAATTTCCCGGGAAACGGGAAAAATATTTTTGAAATCCCGGGAATTCCCGGGATCCCGGGAAATTTTTAAAACAGTAATAAAATCTATGTTTTTATTATATTTCGTCGCCATCGTGCTAACTTGTCGTACGTGCATTTTGGGCCAAATTGATTTAAGAACGCCATTTTGTGCAGCTCACAATGCCTCATCTTTTGACCTTCATAGATCCCCAAAATTCGATTTCAATCCTGAGATATTCAATGAAAACCAAAAATGCTCCGAAAATTTTTGTCACTCTACATATAAAAGAAGTTTCAATCATGTCGTGCTATCTTGTCACTCCCTGAAAATTGATGTAAGTGCGACAAAGGGCAAAGGGATTTCAGGTCAGGATGCGTTTGACGCACGTAGAAGTTAGACTACCGTAAACATTTTTAATTATAACTCGGGACTCCAGCAACCAACTTCAACCAACTTCGGGACAATGCACAGAATGGTCAGCCGAACAAAACGTGTTTGTTATTGTTTACATTGCGTGCTTTCGATTTTGTTTATCCAAGGTCAAACATTAAAACGCGTTTTTCTCGGAACGTCAAAATGGCGGGTGCGACATGATAGCACGACGACGTCGATTTGCTTGTTTTCAAGCTTATAATCATAGAATTCATTGGTGGTAATCTACACTTCAATCTAAACAAGTATAGCAGTTTTATATAGATTGAATGATTTTTTTTTGTTTTTGTTGTGCTTTGGTTTTTTATCTATCTAATCCAATGTGATTCAAATTAAATAAGTCCCTTATAAATACATATTTTATTTATTTTTATTTGTCATGACTAGAAAAGCCTAAAAAAATATTGTTTAATGTCTAAAATAACAAATAAGAAAACAACAAATAAAATTATACCAGTTAAATTTCAGATAAGTTTAGACATTCATGTTGTATATAAAAAATATTTTACAAAATATCTTAAGGTCATTACCGCCAACTAGGGACTAAAGCCTAAATTTAAGAGCAATTAATTTGGATATCGGTGTACTAATTGATTTGTTCTGTTCCTGTTTTAACTAAAATCAATCAAAAAATTCAAACATTATGCAAAAAAACAACTCAAACAGCTGTCTTAATTCGACAGATTCGTCTTGATTTGGAAAATATGTTTCATGAAAATATTTTAGAATGATATTATTTTTTAAGTTTTAAATCATAAATATACGTTGTCTTTTCAAAAATATATAAAATTTAACAAAAAATATTTAATGCTCTGGGCAATTTACGGATCAGTGTTTTTTTTACAAATTTCCTTTATAAGTCAACTTAAAGCAGATACCTAGTTTGAATAGGTCTTACAAACATATGAAAACACAAAAGCTTATTGGACTTTTCAAAAAAAAATCCCTGGATAAATGCTTAATATTTTATTTTAATTTTTTATCGTTGTTCGTTTATTTCCACAACAAAACCTGAATTTCCAGACAAAAATTTTATTTTATTTTTTTCCAATTTCGGGAATTCTCGGGACAAAATACAAAAAATCCCGGGATTTGGGAATTCCCAACTTTGAAATAATCCCGGGAATTTTGTCCCGGGAATTCCCGGAATGGACGCACTAGTGTCAATATTGACTTAAGAGACTTTTTCAATCTACGTTTTTGGATCCATATAATCAATGTTTAAAAAAGTTGCAGTTCTTCTGTTTTCGTCAATTTCTTGTTAGTTATCGCATACATTTGGATTCGAACATGGCGTTAAAATCAAGGTTGTTAATCGATAGAATTATCGTCGATAATATTATCGTCTAACGATAACGATAATGGTTAGATAACGATAATCTATTGTAATCGTTATTCCGATAATTCTATCGGCGATTATTTAATCGACGATAAGGCCGATGCAAATATTTAAAAAAGTTTTTGTCCCTCGGCCCTGGCCGAGGTCAAGGGGGGGGGGACAAAAAAATAAAAAAATATAAAAATTTAAATATTAAGCCATAGTCTTCACATTTAAATGAAAAAAGTGTTTTAAAATGCAGTTTACACTAGTTCAGTTGTTTTGCAATCATTAGTTTTCAAAAAATCTAAGATCTGACAAAAACAAAAATTGTATCGATAAAAAAGATTTTGCATCTAAAAATTAAAAAAAAATCTTAAGATTTTTTAATAAACCCAAACATGCTAAAAAAGATTTTAAACGCAGAAGAATGTATTTTAATTTGATTTCAGCTGGTTGCACTTAAATTTCCATTGAAATTTTGAAGTTTATTGTAAAAATATTTTTTTGCCCCCTGATTTTTCGGGCCAATTTTGAAGGGGGGGAGGGGTGACAAAAACTTTTAAAAATATTTGTACCAGCCTAACGGACGATAAATTTTATATTAAATATATTTCTAAGATTGACTAAAACCAATTAAATGATGTTGAATTTACAAGCTTCCTATTAGTTAATATTTTTTGATAACATAATAAGTTTCAAAGTATAAATAATAAAAATAAATCACAAAATACCGTATTTTTTTGAAAGTACTCAAATTTTTATAATTTGCAATATGGGTATCAAACGATTCGAAATTTTGCATGCATTTTTACTGTTTTGGAGTTTTTTGAATGAAATACTAAAATTTTCACAAAATTCCGTATTTTCTCGAAAATACTCATTTTTTTTTATAATTCGCATTATGGGTCTCAAACGATTCAAAATCTTGCATGTATATAAACTGTTTTTGAGTATTTTGAATGAAATACTAAAATTTTGACAAAATACCGTAATTTCTCGAAAATACTTAATATTTTATAATTCGCAATATGGATATCAAACGATTCGAAATTTAGCGTGAATTTTTACTGTTTTAGAGTTTTTTGAATGAAATACTCAATTTTTGGCAAAATTTCTTATTTTATTAAAGTACTAAAATTTTCATGATTTGCAATATGTGTATCAAACGTAACCTGCTTTTTAATTCAAAAAACTCTAAAACATTTAAAATACATGCAAAATTTCAAATCGTTTGATACCAATATTGCGAACTATAAAAAAAAAATATTTTCGGGAAAATACGGGTATTTTGTGAAAATTTAAGTATTTCATTCAAAAAACTCTAAAACAGTTAAAATACATACACAATTTCGAAACGTTTGATACCCATGTAGCAAAATTTTTTTTTTAAGTATTTTCGAGAAAATACGTTATTTTGTGAAAATTTTAGTATTTCATTAAAAAATTCTAAAACAGTTTAATTACATTCAAAATTTCAAATCGTTTGATACCCATTTTGCGAATTATAAAAAAATAATTTATTGTGCAAATTTTAGTATTTCATTAAAAAACTCTAAAACAGTGAAAATGCAAGCAAAATTTAGAATCGTTTGATAACCATATTGCGAACTATAAAAAAAAGAGTATTTTCAAAAAAAAACGGTTTTTTTTGAAAATTTTAGTATTTCATTCAAAAAAACTCTAAAACATTGAAAATGCATGCAAAATTTCGAATCGCCTGAAATTAAATTATAAAAATTTTAGTACTTTCAAAAAATACGGCATATTGTTTTTTTATAGTATTGAAACTTTGAAACTTACCATATTATCAAAAAAAACTTACTAAGGGAAAGCTTGAAAATTCAACATAATTTGGTTGGTTTTAGTCAATTTAAGAAATATATTGAATATAAGTTATCGTCCGTTATTGTCGATAAAATTATCGCCGATAGAATTATCGGAATAATGATACCGTTAGTGATAGATACGATTTTCTTATAACATAATTGTAAGACTCATGCTGCGAGCAAGTCATTTTATAAAGTTTAATGTACTTTTCAAATTTATAAAACCCCAGAAGGACATTTTTTTCAATTAGAACAAACATTTCCATTTCATAATTTCGTGTAAAATCAATGTAAACAAAACTCATCTTGTTGCTGCTACATAAAATGCAACATCAAAGTTTCAACCACAACTCAATTAGAAGTTCCTTAAGTAGAATATCCACAACCAATTACTACAAAGGGCGGCGATTTCCATCGACCAAAAGCCGTAACAATCTCACCCAGGGAAAAAAAGCCGCACAATAAAAAGCTTGCGGAAAACTTTCACTCAATGAAAGCGACGAAAGAAAAGTGCCGCGAAGCAATATGCTTTTTAAAACTTTTCCTATAAAGTAGATTAATATCACCCACAAGTGGCGTGGAGGAGGCCGTTGTAATTTTTGTGACACTTTCTTTGTCGGTTTCCTTAGCTGGACCCACCAGGTCCTTTAGTGCTTTTGCTTTCGAAGTGAACGAAGTTTGGAATGCTCGGAAGCCACAACAAAGCGACTGTGGATTTTGGTTTTAATTCGCTCTGATTGGGAATTTTGGAGCGGAATTGATTGGCATCGAAATTGAAAATGGAAATTGGCTGATCAAGATGCAGATTTGAATAAGACTAGAGGAGTTACCTGATGAATAGAAACAGAATTGGGATTCAATTAAATGGAATTTATTTATTGTTGTTTACGAGAACGAAGACAAATGTCTTCGATTTCAGAAGCTTTTAAAAAACTGAAACTCAATTTTAACATTTTACGGAAACATTCTCGCAAATGGTTGCACGTGCCACATCACATCCTCTGTCATTCCAAGTCGTTCCACCGAAGAAACCAACTTCGATGCAGTTTTCGTTGCCTCCATAGTTGTTGGGCTCACCGGGGGCGTAGTTTGTGAATCCCGTTTTGTGTCCCAGTGGTTTTCCTTTGGAGATCTACAGAAAGTTTCCCTCCTTGCCGAGATCCGTTCCACCGATCCACCACGGTCCCTTGGCTTTACGATCAGCCCGAATGAGAGCCACCGCCAGTTCAGCGTCATCCTCGACGGAATTGACTGTTGCCAGCCGGAGTCTGAGCGAGGTACAGTACTGCCAAGCCTGGAAGAAGTCTACGACATTGTCGTTGAACACGTGGTTGCGCAGGTTGGAATCCAGCGCTTCCGATCGAGCCAGCACTTCTTCTGTTGCGTTGAAGTCCGGAGAGGCGAGGCTTGAAGAAACCATCGCAACGGTAAGGACCAGGACCATCTTGTTGATACATTTTAAAATGTATTTTTTTTTTTGGGAATTATCGATACTTTCCAAAAAACGCAAAAATTCGAAGGGATTAAAGTTTGTCAGGTAATTTTGATAAAAAGTTATATTAATAAATGTGAGTTTTTTTTTAAGAGTGGAACTTTTTTAAATATCATACAAATCGATCATTTTTCGAGATACAGATTTTTGAATGTTCCCATAACACTTTTCTATGGAATGCCTTCAAATTTGTATAAAGACTTGTGAGCAATTCTCTACGAAATCGGTATTTTTTCTTTAATTTTTAATATTGTATTTTTTTATTCGTCTGAAATTTTTTTGGTGCCTTCGTTATGCCCAAAGAAGCCATTTTGCATCATTAGTTTACTTTGATTAGCAAAAAACACTCTATTTTATTTTTTCTGATATGTTTAGGAGACATCAAATGCAAACTGTTCAGAAATTTCCAACTTTTGAATCAAAATGAATTTTCTCAGCTCTTCGAAAATATTTTTTCAAAAGTGGGCAAACATGGGCACTTATTTAAAAAACGAATAACTGCTACTATTTTCAAAAAAGTTACCTAAAAATGACCAATATTTCGATTTTTTGAAAAAAAAATCAGTATGGATTCAAAAATACATACCTCGGTAAAACATTTTTTTGCATATTCTGAAAATTTCTGAAAAGTTGGCATTTGATGTCCCCTAAAAAAAATATATAGTGTTTTTTTGCAAATCAAGTTTAGTGATAAAAAGTGAAACTAAGAAAAACCCAAAAACATTTTTACCGTGAATAATTTTTTTCAGTGTACTCTAGGGTGCCCAGAAAAAATGACCCCTGCTCCACAAGCGGGAAACGGTTTTTGGGTAATTTTAAGCATCTGTGCAAATTTTGAGCGTAATTAATTGAGATTAACCCAATGATACCCGAGTCTAAAGTTGATGGAAAAAACTGTTTTTCATACAAAAATTACTTTTTTAAATCGCTAATAACTTTTCAGGTCCGAGTTTTACAGCTTGGGTATGTTCTACAAAGTTGTAGAGTATCAAATTTCCAATGAGAATCTCACTTTTGGCAATATTTTGAAGGTAGAAGCGCACCGTGCAAACCAAACTGTAAGAAAATTGGGTTTTCCATAAAATTTTTCGATTTTTCCCATACTAAATTCACCTTCAAGTATCAATGGGTAATTGTTGACCTATTTGGCTCATATTTGGCACATAGTCCTAAAATAGTTCAAGGAACAATATTCAGCTTGTGGGGCGAGATTTTGAGAAAAAGCCCCACATTCTGGACACCCTAGTGTACTCCTATCCATACCTACAACTTTTCCGAAGACACCAAATCGATCCAAAAAAAAAAGTCCTAAAGGTGAAGGCGTGTACATCTACTAGAACTCCTCCCATTTCCAAGTTCTACGAGTGGTTGCGCCGAATCTGAACAGTACTGCCTCTAACGAAGTGACTAATTCAATCAGCCTCGTCGTCGTCAATGCCGGGATTTACAACCTTTCGAACCAAAAACTACTGAAGCCAAATCGCGAACACCGTTGTTGACGTCAGGTCGCGATAATTTCTCACTTCGCGAAAACTTCTACGACAAGTGGTTTCGAAATGGTGTGGGTGTGCTGAGGGGGGGGAGTTGACACTTTGATGAATTAACAAATCACACATTTTCGCACACTTGCCGCGCTGTGGCTTTGTCGGCGGCGAAGAAGTCCATTTGGATGACAAAAGTTGGGAAAACTTGAAAACAGCGAAAGTCACTCTCGAACCCGGCAGCTTGATTGATGATTCTCCAGGTGGCATTTTCGTTCCCAAGTGGGAAATGTGACGGAGCTGGGGGATTGAGGAGAGAAAAAACTGCAACAGAGTTACAAATTTGGCTGGAAATGGAAAATGTTACTCACGGGAGGATTGAATCGAGGGGGGAGGAATACTGGGGACGACAATTTCATTCCGGAACTCGTGATGAAGTAGAAATTGGTGGAGTCTGACTTTTTGTGTCGAAATGATGTTCTAAGGTAGAGATGGGAGTTCTGCAGATTAATGGATTTCATTTGCTATGAACAGACAGGTACTGTAATTGTTTAGAGTTTTCACTTAAAATTTTTTTTAATTCAAGTGCACTCGACAGTCCGAACAAAAGAAAAAACGAATGTTAAAAAATTGGTGACAAAATCATTTATTTTTGTATTGCTTTCAAGAAGTTTTCCTCTTAAAAACTCAATCGTGCATAAGTTTTATTTTTATTTTAATCGAAATCGGAATGTAAACCAGTGACGAGCAATTGAACTTGGGCTCAGCGATACGACTATCCACTGACTGATGCCAATTCCTTTCAGGTGACAAACAGAGTCACGCTGGAAACACTTACTCCGTGGTTCCATAATCTATCCCAAACTATCACCAAGATTCACAACGCTTAAAACCTGCTCTCGTTACCACTCCATTAAATAATAAATCTTGGCCTCTGAAGCCCCTCTGTCCCCAAGAGTCCCCAAGAAAGGAAAGGAAATCTGATATGCCATTATTTTGAGACAGCAGGTCGGTCTTGGTTGATCACCAAGAGAGACAGAGTCCACGCACGGTTGTCGTAGCCGGGGAAGGAAACTGGATAACTAGGTCCAGGTCCAGCAGAGTTATCATCATCAATCGTGTGGCGATCTTGGTGTTCTGGGGGGATAGATGGCACGGCCTTCCCCGGGAGAGGTTGTGGACTCGGTGTCATAACATTGATATTGGTCCGGTTTGGACGTCCCGTCCAGCCGGGAAATTGGTCAGCTGTGGGCACTATGGGAAAAACGCGTTGTTTGCTTGTCATGATTTTGCCTGTTTTAACCTAATTTAAGTTTCAAAACAAAATCATTAAATATTTTAGAAAGCAAAAGAAACAAATCAATTAATTTATTTCAATTTTGACCACCCCCAACATCCCACAGTGCCCACAGCGTGCACAGCGCAGCATCCGTTGATTGATTACTTCAATCATTTACGCTGACATCGTTTTATCGGTTCCCGCTGAGGTCGGTCGGTTCGAATCGAACGGAACGGTGGTGGTTTTGTTTTTGCGCTTGTCCAACCCGATAACGAAAAACCGGCCACACGACTGTCACCCGGGCAGTGACAACGATGACGGCGATCTTGGGTTTATATTTTAATTAGTGCGCTACTTGGCGGTGAATCATCTGGGGGATTGAAGGAGGAGATAAGGGGAGGGGGCTTATGGGTGGAATCGATGCCATCCTGCGGAACGGGATATTGCCGTTGAAGACTATGATGGGTGACATCCTGAACATTGGTGGAAAAGTTAGTTGGAATTGTTTGTAGCGTTTTGGTTGGCCTGCGAGACTTTGACAGACCTCAACCTATCATTTTGAATAAAACAAGTAACAGATTTTCAAACACAGCCTAGACCTGTTTGACGTAAATACTTTTTAAGATATTTACTTACCGTAAACTGGGGTCAATCGGGACACATGGGGCGAATTGGGACAGCAGTTTTAACCATGTTAGAGCACAATATTTTGATTTTTCTGGTTGGTTTCGGTTAGAACAGATTCTGGCCAACAATATGTGTACATCTCTTTCCAAATTTAAAAGCTTTAAGTGCTCTAAAAACTGCTGTCCCTATTCAGACTGTAGTCCCGATTCACCCTAGATTACGGTAATTGTTTTTAAATCAGGTCAGTCTGTATTACGCAGATGGTAGAATACCAGACTTTCTTCGTGTTAAAATACTGCACAACTGAGATATTCCAACATCCAAGTATCATATATATTGTCCCAGCAGCCATTTGAACATTTATGTTTGCTGTTCAAAAAGTCAGTTACTGTAAATTTTCGAATAAAATTTGATAAAATTTGGATCGACTTTGTTTGAATTAGCAGTAACCACATTTTGAAACTAATCGCTGCACTCATAGCTTTACGATTCCATAATCCGCACCATTTGCGATTTGCTTTTGAAGCGAGTACCATTCAAAATGCTTAAAATCATCCAACACCGCCAGAAATCATAAAAGCTCTCTCGGCAATTTTACTCACCGCTCTTTACATTCAGTGCAATCAAATCCAATTCCATTCGATTTTTCGAACAGCACATTCCCAAAACTGGCAGTAAACTTCCAGTCGTACATGGGTACTTTATATGTTGCCACACCATCCAAAATGCACTTTTCTGGGAACGACTCGAACTCTATGAAAAGTTCGTCTTGTGAAGCACACAGTTCAACTGCCACCATTTTGAGACGATTTGGATTTTTTTATCTCAAAGTGCGCGCAATTTGGAGTGAGTTTGAGCGTGAAATATGGCACTGTAGTTGAAGGAATCGATAGCAATTATGACGAAGTCGATATATGACGCATAAATTTAACCGAAATCAGTTAGTAAATCGTCAGCTGTGTGCTATCTTGTGACAACGACCATTTAGTACTATTCGAGAAAATCGATTTTTAAAGTTTGATGATAAATATTTTCAAAACTATGAATGGTAGAGCCAAACTATTTGAAGCAATCGGATCGTATACTATCGCTTAACGAACGCTCCAAGTTTCAAATAATTTGGTTACAACAGTTAAAAGATACAGTAAATTATGTAAACAAAAATCTGAAAAGCACGTGTCACAAGTGTGTTTTGAAAGTAAAATTGTACTACGTGTCACAAGTGTGCACAGAATTCCCATACAAACTAAAATAAGCTCAAATCAATGGTTTAATCGACTTAATCAGTATATTTTCAAAAACAAAAGATTGAATTGCTTTTAGAAAGTGTGTATCAACATAAATTTGTGAAAAACAAGACAAATTTTCCACATTTTCCAACAACATGTATGACGTGTCACAAGTGTGCACAATCATTTTGATGATAAATTGGTCTATGTCACAAGTGTGCATTGCGATATCCGGGAAACGGAAGCGAGTTTCCAAAATCGGGTTAAAGCATCTTGTAGTGTTTGTTAAGTATAGCAAAACGTCATCATTAACTCATTTTCGACCAAAATGGTCTATGTCACAAGATAGCACACAGCTGACGAAATGTTGAAAGATTGTGAAATGATTTTGCTGATATAAAGCTTAAGCTGAATTCAAGGTCAAACTGCCTCAAGGAACAGAGTTTAAAGAACAAAATTAAGAAAACAAATGAATTTAAACGAAATCTTAAATATAAGCAACAAGGAATAGGTGGTTGTGATACAGACATGATCAGTTAGACAAATGACAATGTCTGGTTAGGGCCATCAATAAACCACGTGACATTTTTTTTTTCTTACAAGCCAACTATTTACAAAACGTTAAAAGCATATGTGAGCAATTCTCTACGAAATCCAAGACGAAATCAGTCGATTTCGACCATTTTTGTTTTGTGTTTTCTTGATTTGGCTCAAACTTTGTGGGGGCCTTCCCTATGACAGAAAAAGCTATTTTGTGTCATTGGTTCACCCATACAAGTCTCCATACAATTTTGGCAACTGTCCATACAAAAATTGGTTCGTAAACATTCGTAAACAATCTGTAACTATTGAAGAAATTTTCTGATCAATTTGGTGTCTTTGACAAAGTTGTAGGTATTGTTGAGGACTATTGAGAAAAAATAGATACACGGAAAAAAATGCATATTTTTGAATTAACTTTTTTTTCACAAAAACTCAATTTCCCAAAATACGTATTTTTTGATTTTCGAGATTTTTTTATATGTTTTAGGGGATAAAAACCCGCAACTGAGCCATTGAGAAGTATGGTCAAAAAATTTTCCACCGAGTTATCAAATTTTAAAATAATAGTGATTTAAGGAAAAAATCGAAATTTCATACAAAAAAAATGACTTGTTTTTTTCATGTAAAATTGAATTTTCAATCGAAAAGAACTCAACTGATTTTTTGATAAAGGGCTCCGTTTTCAAGATATAGCCACCGAAATTTTGATTTTAGCGATAATTCGCAGTTTTCCAATGTTTAAAAAAAGTGACCATGAGTTGCCATTTCTAAAAATATTGTTTTAAAGTTCAGAAGATTAGCTATAAAATTGTCTAAGAGACATTTATGATTGGACCTCTGGTTGTTGAGAAACAGCGGCTTAAAGAAAAAGAAACAGGAAAATTGAAGTTGTTCAACCCAAACAACCCTCCATTTTCTAATGCCGATGTCTCAGCAACTAATGGTTTGATTTTCAATGTTTAAAAATTTAACATTCGTGATAGTCTTAGATTTTTTCGAAAACAATTTTTTTTTTCAAATCAAGCCTAGCATTTTAAAAAGGGATTAATATTTAATGTGTGGCCTTTTTAAAACGTTATTTTTTGCTATTTTCAGAAATTGGTCAATCGTGGTCACTATTTTTAATAATCAAAAAACTGCAAATATTTTACTGAAATCAAACTTTCAGTGGTTCTATGTTGAAACGAGGCAATTTATCGAAAAATCTGTTAAGTGCCTTTCGATCTCAAATTAATATTTACGTAAATTAGGTCAAAAAATGTATGTACGACATTTCGAATTTTTCGACAAATTTCACTTTTTTTCAGAAAATTCATGACTCAAAAGTTGCGGGTTTTGATCCCTTAAAACATATGGGAAATATACTCTTCTAATTAAACACCTATCTTCGTCATATGGAGAGTTTGATACTCGGTTGAAGCTCCAAAACTTAAACTTACCAGCAACAGCACCGCCTCGAGTAAGCACGCAAATTTATGCCGTTTACTGGCCAAAAAGATCAAATTTAATGCACTTTTGATCATAATTTCTATTTTGCGAGACCATTTCTCATCATTTTGGTGGCACACACATCTACACGCAAGATCAGAGGTTAACTGCTTAACGAAAGTCGCCATCAATATCTTTTCACTTGCGCTAACGATTTCAAAGCGCTTAAGATAAAAAATTGCTTCCAACTACCGGCAACATGTTCTTTTGAACATTAGTTAGTCACTCACTTGAAAAATAATCCCGAAAAATGTAAATAATTAGCAAGCACCATCAAAAAACAAACGCGCTAAGTTTTCTGACGTTTGAATTTTGAATGTTCCAATCGAAGGCTGAAGAAAACCGAGCGAGAAGCGAAGGCAAATAAAGAACAAAGGGTGGCCACCAACACCACCAACATGCTGGTGCAGCGCCTGTTGGAGTGAGCAAGTGCTGCCAGGAAACTTTCGCTATAAATGCTACTTTTCGTGAGTGTCCGCTTAAAATTTCATCAATTTTGGCAGCACTAAGCAGACCCAAAAGAGCGCTGGAAGAAAAAAAGAACTAAGCAGAAAATAGAAAATTGAGCGTGGCCCAATGCACTTGACTGATAAGAATGCATTTATGATTTTTTTTTAAATGCTTGTAAAAGGAATAGCATAACTTTTAATAAAAGTGAAAACAAACAGAAATTTTCACAAAAAGTTGCTTTACTCGTTAGTGTACTTGGTTTTAGTGAATATCAAGGAACAATCCAGATTATCCAGCATCATTCAAACATGACTGCTTATTAGGCTTAAAATAGGCATATTTCCCCTATCACAAAATCTTGAAAATAAAAAAATACCGATTTGGAAATTGAGATTTTGTAAAATTAAAAAATCCGAAAGATTTTTTCCGTGTACCATTTTTTTCCAAACAGTCCTCATGAATACCTACAACTTTGCCCAAGCCACCAAATTGATCAGAAAATTTCTTCAAAAGATACAGATTTTCGAATATTTACGTACCATTTTTGTATGGACTGCTGCTAAAATTGTATGAAGACTTGTATGTGTGAACCAATAACACAAAATGGCTTCTTTGGTCATACACAGAAAGGTGTAATATAGAGCAATTCCAGCTCAAATCAGGAATTTTCCTGGTACTTTTGTACCCGACCCTCTCCGATTTCAATGAAACTTTTTGGACATGTTATCCTAGGTCTATATAAGCCATTTTTGTGTATATGGAGCCAGTTGCACTCGAAAATGACATTTGAGAAGGGCGTAAGGGTTTTAAATATTTTTGTATTTTGTAAAATAAAATTTGCTGTATCTCTAAGCCGTTACATCGTATCAAAAAGTAGTCAAAGACAAACTTGTAGGAAATTAAACGGGCCTTTTGAAAAAAAAAATACACTGAAAGAAAAATACACGCCAATTCTATGAGATTTTTCAATTTTTAAGTTTAATAGTATAATTTTAAGGTGATGTCACGATTTTTTTTCGTTCAAAATTTTTGTGAGAATAGCCGAAAATGTGACAAAAAGACTTACTAAAATGCAGGATGGTATGTCTCTCCTCAAAAAAAAAAAAACCAAGAATCATTCACTAAAACTGTTTTTTTGAAAAGTGGTCTAAACGTCAAATTTTCAAAAACCGATAGTGGGAATCGATTTCCCAGATAATTTTATATAAAAGTCTCCATATTGGCCACTGTCCTATGTTCAATCCTTGTGAAGATACAGCGGTTTTAAAAATAAAAATGTTGAAAAAATCGAATAAAATAGAATAAAAAAAAATAAAAAAAAATAGAATATTTTTTTCAGTGTGGTAGAAACCTGCATAGTAAATAAGTTGACGTGAATACTTAAGTCAAATTAAAAAGCTGTCAAACCCAAACTTATGGGAAATTGGACGAGCTTTCCAATAAAAATATTCACGAGACTGAAAAATCAAGTCTTTCATATAGAAATTGACAAAAACCACTAAAATACCTATTTTTTCAACATTTTTGTTTTTAAAACCACTGTATCTTCACTAGGATCAAACATAGGACAGTGGCCAATATGGAGACTTTTATGTAAAATTATCTGGGGAATCGATTCCAACTATCGGTTTTTGAAAATTTTGACGTTTAGGCCACTTTTCAAAAAAACGTTTTCAGTAAATGATTTTTGTAGTTTTTTAGGAGAGACATACCATCCTGCATTTTTCGTGAGTCTTTTTGTCACATTTTAGGCTATTATCACAAAAATTTTGAACGAAAAAAAATCGTGACATCACCTTAAAATTTAACTATTACACTTAAAATTTTTTCATCTCATAGAATTGGCGTGTATTTTTCTTTCAGTGTTTTTTTTTCCAAAAGCCCTTCTAATTTCCTACAAGTTTATCTTTGACCACTTTTTGATACGATGTAACGGCTTAGAGATACAGCAAATTTTATTTTACAAAATACAAAAATATATTTAAAACCCTTACGCCCTTCTCAAATGTCATTTTCGAGTGCAACTGGCTCCATATACATAAAAATGGCTTATATAGACTTAGGATAACATGTCTAAAAGGTTTCATTGAAATCGGAGAGGTCGGGTACAAACGTACTAGAAAAATTTCTGATTTGAGCTGGAATCGCTCTATATCATCGGAAAATGATGAATTTACATCAGTTTCTGATGAATATTCATCAGGTTTACATTTTTCCACATTTTTTCGGTAATATTACTCAAAAAAGAAGTGATATACAACCTACCAGATTTTCAACATTCCAAAATTCAACGTTTATTGCTGTGTAGGGAAGGCTCTCACAAAGTTTGAGCCAAATAAAAAAAAAGAATTAAAATCCATTTCCGGTTTTGGTACAGAATTGCTCACGTCTTGGAAGAGTACATTGTGAGGATACTGAGAAACTTAGCTACGTGAGCAAATTTATATTTTTTGAAATTGATGAAATTTCTCAGTTGTGCATTTTTGTGATAAAGAAGAGACTTTATAAGAATTAATAATCAGAAAAATGGAAAATAATTTTAAAATTCTTCCCAAACGATTTAAATTGCATGATTTATCCCAAACTTTTCTCCTGCACCTTCTCCAGCAACTGACGTACTTGATCTTTGCACAGATATCTAGTCACTTAACTTGCTCGTCGACTTCCAAAGTAGTTTAACTTCATTTTGCATAAAAACGTACCCTTCGATGCATAAAATCCATAACAAAACAACACAACCCATCGACCACCGGTCATCGTCACCGAGACCCGCAACTCAACTCACCTCACTATCTATCACTTATGTGAGCGAATCGCTGAAAGGAAAATTATACACTTTGGGCCGATGGTAGGAAATGTACCTATTTTGGACCTTTTTGGGAAACTTTTATTATTTGCGCTTTCAGACTCAATAAGAGTCATAACATTTTTAATTTTCAATTTGTGTTTTTATTAGAATTTAGCAGTTCTTTTCTAGGAAGTTTCAACTGAGATCAATTCATAAATCTACGTTTAGATATTGCTAGCTGAGTGCTCTTTTAGGGAAAATAAATTTTGAGAAAAAACCTATGAAGTCATAACATTTTCGAAAGAATTTTCTGAGAAATTCGTGATTGCAGCTTTTTGAAAACCTTTTGAAGGGTTGAGAATTGATCAGTGGGACGAAAATAAGCCGTTTCACCCCAAACATGCACAGGGTACAAACAATGTCTGTTCGACGGGAGCGTCCGGGGGTGAGCCCGAGGTGCATCAAACTGAATAATTTATACTCTACGACTTGTGCGGTGTGCCCGGCCGGCTCTATACCCGGGTGCAAAACTTTCCCGACAATGATATATACCACCAGGAGGAGCCCCGGTGCAATTCCCGGGGAGTGAAAATTTATTAGAATTTCAATTGATTTCGAAATCAGTACCACTTCTGACCACGGCTTCGTCGATGCACAAGGGTCAAAATCGGAGTGCCCCTTTCGGGGAAATGGAAGGCGGGTCTCCAGCAGGAAAAAGAAGGTCAGAATAAATTTTCCTTCTGGTTTGGTTTCCCCTCCATCGCAAGTAGGAAAGGGTTCGTCGTTTGTTGTGGCCGTGCGCGGGCTCCAGAAAACTGAGCTTTGACAATGGGAATGGGCAAGGGTTTACTGCTGCTCGCAATCGGACTGGAGTTCTGGAAGGAAGTTGATTGATAAAGTTTTAATTGAAAATTTAAATTAGTTTACTTCGCTATCAGAAGGGATACTGACTGACTCTGAGTGCTGCTGGTTTGCGGCTGGTACTGGACGAATGACGATCACTAACTGATAGAGTGATGGGTGACCTTTTTCCACTTGAAATGAAAATTGCTTGCTTTGGACAGAGGGAAGGGAACTATCTTCAAAACTTGCCTTTCCTGGGAAAAGGGCTGTAAGAACTTCAATCGATAGAATGGACTGGTATCAGTTGAAGAAGTACGAATATTTTGGATATAACAATAAGAGGAAAAATATCGTTTCAGAAAATGCAAAATACTTCAAATTGCTAGAAAACTAGATTTCTAGAAATAAAATATCTATCTTTCTCACAAATGCAGCATTCCATCGTTTTCGTGCCAAGTGATTACTCAATTCCTAATCACATCAATTTTCTGCTATAAAATTTCCTACTAAACAAACTACTGCACCCGGTAATAACGGTTGTTGCTACTCAAGCTTTACATCGGCCTTAGGTTGCCGCATGGTTTGCAACGGATACTCCATTGACGAACATCCCCGAAGGTTTTTTTTGGATTACGACATTTCGTTCACGCTTCGTACATCGAGGACCACCGTGGAATTATAAGTAACTGCTACTACTTGAGCTATTGCCGATACCGGTAGTTTGTAAAATGTGCAAATATCGGCGGCTTAAACTCACCTACCAAGTAATGCTGCTGCTGCTATTGGTTTAAACCCTTAAAGTCTCACAGCCTCACAAGAATTGGTGCTTTCAATTTTAACTTAACTGGCACATCAGGGTTACCTAACTCACCGCCGGCATTGCACTCGTCGGAGTTGGCGCTACTGTGTCTACCGCTCAAGAAAGCCTCAAGAGCCCTCATTCGGCGAACCTCTTGAAGTGTTTCCTGGACGAATTTTATGGTCCTCCTCCACCAACCTGGAGATAATGGTTATGGTTGGAGCGAGTTGTGCGCGAAAAGGGATCACGAACTCTTCACGGGTACGGATTTTCAGGCTCCAAACAAGGGCTTAGGCAGCAGCAGCAGCTGAGCAGTTGGTTTTGCCCTAAGTCGGTAATCTTTTGACGCGAGCGGCTTCTAATTAATCTTGGCTTAAAGCAGAGTGGATGTTACGTAAGGTTTTGTTAGTGTTTGGTGGTGAACAGTGCTGCAAATAAACCTAGAATAATATAACTGAAAGGTGATAAAACAAATCTGTTAAATTACATATTTCGTAAACAAAATATCGTTGCGTACTGCCATAACAAAAGTAAAAATATGGTATGAACAGACCTTGAAATAATTAAATTTGTGTGATTTCATAGATTCAACATGAAGAAATTGTTTCAAAATACTTTTAACTTCTTGCTGCCATAAGAATCGATTTTTGAAGATTTGATAGGAGCATTAAAAAACATGAAAAATAGAATAATGATGCTCAATTTTCTTAACATAAAATGATGCTATATAAGTGATATGAATTTTTGAAATTTATAACGAAGCGAGGGAAGACTTGATCACTAGCCTTAATCTCGCAATATATAAAAAAATGTGGAATTTACTGAAATTAAGTGTGTACAGTGTGCGATTAAAATTAACAATGTGTTCAAACTAGAGCGTTCAATTTCCCGCCCCGGGAAAAAAAATCCTGGGAATTCCCGGCATTTCCCGAAAAAAAAATATTTCCCGTTTCCCAGGAAATTTGTAAATTTCCTGGGAATTCCCGAAATTCAACCGGAAGTATACATTTTCTTAAATTATTGGAACTTTTTTTTGAAAATGTTCTGAAAAATAATAATTGAACAAACTCAACTTGATTTTGTTCAAATAAATGTATTGTTTGGTTTATATATAATTAATCAGATTATCAGAAATTATGATATCAGAATTATTTCTGATAATATTATTTTTTGAAGCAACTGAGAATAGATCTTGCTTAATAAGTATTAAATTATTACAATTAGGTAAGCTATTAATAGATTGATGTTATTTCATCAAACCAATATTAACTCCTTACCTCCAAATTAAAATTGTGTTTTTTTTTTTAGTTTTTGTTTACCATGATCAAATGAGATGAAAATCGAATTTGTGCAAAAAGAATTAATTTAATTGGTTGAATACCTAGTACTAAAGAAATTACAATTTGAAGTAAAAGAATTATGGAGCACTGGTGCAACTACAGGTGTTAGAGACTTTTTGTGGAATGATGTTAATTTATCGTATAATTTAAATCATGTTGCATAATAATACAAAAAAAAAACTTTTTAATGTTTGTTCTCAAAAATGGCAAAAATATATTCAAAGCTTGCTTCAAATATTTGAAAACATTGGGTTGTTTGGAGTAAAACCAACACTAAAAAGCTTTATCATTTGTTCAAGAGCTGAAACCAGTATTTGTCATGAATAACATAATTTCTGCATGTTTTTTTTATCTCATTTCAATAAACTGGTCACAGAGGCAAGTTTAAAATTTCTCATCAAAAAATACCAAAATACATTTTCTTGTAGTTGAATGATTTTTCACATGCAGTCAACTGCCCATATTCGCATAAATGTCCCATATGCAAAAACAGCAAGCTGAGAAAAACGCAAAACAAGTTTGTCCCACACATAAGGCTACGTGTAAAGTTTTCACGAAAAAACTGGATTTCCTCCTGATTTCCAGAACAAAGTACTGGATGTTATAGGCTCTTTTGAAAGAGCACACGATTTTGAACCAAACTGCATCAATAACTCAAAAGTGACAAAAATGCATATGGGACATTTATGCGATCATGAGCAGTCAAGCTCTTAATTGAGCTTCACACTTATTTAAACCATTAATGTTGATGTCCTATACAATTTTGTTGCATAATATTAATTAAAACCAAGATTATAACAATTTTCAATAAATTTAAATTTTCCCGGGAATTCCCATGATTTCCCGGGAAATTGGCTGAAAATCCCGGGAAATTAGTAATCCAGGGAAATTGGACGCAAGAAAATAATACAAGAATTAAAAAAAAAACTTTCTAAAAGAGAATGGGCAAATTTGTATGGGAGCTGGTCCAAGGATGTACACGAACGGTAGAAACTTTATTCGAAAGATCTCGCCGAGACATAAAAAATAGTCTTCTGGACGAACTCTCTGAACACCGGGGCTCAACAGTTACAAGTTGCTGAAGTTTGAGTATACAGAAAAAAAATGATGGTGATATTCATCAGGAAATGGTGACAGATCTTGTGGCAAAAAAAATGTGTAATACATATTACATCAGGAATTGGTGAATTTTCATCAGTTTCTGATGAATATTCATCAGGTTCACATTTTTACACATTTTTTGAGTAATATTAGGGTAATTCTCCGCCAACTCACACAGCAGTTGCCCCGACCCCTCTTCGATTTGCGTGAAACTTTGTCCTAAGGGGTAACTTTTGTCCCTGATCACGAATCCGAGGTCCGTTTTTTGATATCTCGTGACGGAGGGGCGGTACGACCCCTTCCATTTTTGAACATGTGAAAAAGAGGTGTTTTTCAATAATTTGCAGCCTGAAACGGTGATGAGATAGAAATTTGGTGTCAAAGGGACTTTTGTGTAAAATTAGACGCCCGATTTGATGGCGTACTCAGAATTCCGAATAAACGTATTTTTCATCGAAAAAAACACTAAAAAAGTTTTAAAAATTCTCCCATTTTCCGTTACTCGACTGTAAAAAATTTTGGAGCATGTCATTATATGGGAAATTTAATGTACTTTTCGAATCTACATTGTCCCAGAAGGGTCATTTTTTCATTTAGAACAAAATTTTTCATTTTAAAATTTCGTGTTTTTTCTAACTTTGCAGGGTTATTTTTTAGAGTGTAACAATGTTCTACAAAGTTGTAGAACAGACAATTACAAAAATTTTGATATATAGACATAAGGGGTTTGCTTATAAACATCACGAGTTATCGCAATTTTACGAAAAAAAGTTTTGAAAAAGTTGGTCGTCATCGATCATGGCCATTCATGGTCACCCGCGACAGACACGGACGACGAAACAAAGAGAAACGCAAAAAGTAACTTTTTCAAAACTTTTTTTCGTAAAATCGCGATAACTCGTGATGTTTATAAGCAAACCCCTTATGTCTATATATCAAAATTTTTGTAATTGTCTGTTCTACAACTTTGTAGAACATTGTTACACTCTAAAAAATAACCCTGCAAAGTTAGAAAAAACACGAAATTTTAAAATGAAAAATTTTGTTCTAAATGAAAAAATGACCCTTCTGGGACAATGTAGATTCGAAAAGTACATTAAATTTCCCATAAAATGACATGTTCCAAAATTTTTTACAGTCGAGTAACGGAAAATGGGAGAATTTTTAAAACTTTTTTAGTGTTTTTTTCGATGAAAAATACGTTTATTCGGAATTCTGAGTACGCCATCAAATCGGGCGTCTAATTTTACATAAAAGTCCCTTTGACACCAAATGTCTATCTCATCACCGTTTCAGGCTGCAAATTATTGAAAAACACTTCTTTTTTCGCATGTTCAAAAATGGAAGGGGTCGTACCGCCCCTCCGTCACGAGATATCAAAAAACGGACCTCGGTTTCGTGATCAGGGACAAAAGTTACCCCTTAGGACAAAGTTTCACGCAAATCGAAGAGGGGTCGGGGCAACTTTTCCCGATTTCGTGTGAGTTGGTAGAGAATTACCCATTACTAAAAAAATAAGTAATATTCAACCTACCAAATTTTCAACATTCCAAAATTCAACTTTTTTTTGCTGTGTATTTTGGGTTAAAATGTACAAAAAATCGTAATTTTGCTATTTCTAAAATCACTCATAAAATCCTTATTTTATTATGGATTTCGATTACCTTGACTTCATTCGACGCGTATCAGCAAAAACTATAAGTTCTGATATGTTTAAGCATGATTGAAACATGACATGGCGAGATCTTTCGATTAAAGTTTCTCCCGTTCGTGTACATCCTTGGACCAAATTCGCCTATTCTCCTTTAACATCCATGATCCTTATTTCAATCCATATATTAATTATTTATTTTCTTGCATGGAATTAAAGTCATTTCTTATAATTTTTGTATCACTGGTTAATCTTTTTGTAAAAATCTGGCAACACAATATTTACAATTAAAAAAATATAAATTTCATACATAACATTGAAAATAGAATATGTTCCAAAATAATTTAAACATTTTTTCATTTGTGTTTTTATTGTGCAAATCTCTTCAAAAAATATTTTGAATAAAGTAAAACTATCAAATCTAGAAAAATATATAATCATACAAATTAAGTCGGGCTAGTGAATTTTCACGATCTCACAAACAATGTAGGATTCGTGAAATTCAGCAATTTTCATGAAATTCCTTGTTTAAAAATTGATCTGGTTGATTTTTCCGAATAGTGCGTTTCGCCGATGGTAATTTCTCCGAATGCCGTTTCACCGAACTAAAAAAACTTTTTTGTTTGGTTTATGGTATTTCTTAGTTGCAGAGCTATTTTGTTGCCCGTTCATACATGCTTTTTTGAAGGAGTGCCAAGATGACAAAATAATATCTTTAAAAAAAATTAAGGAAAGAATGCAAAAACTCAGAGAAATAATTCAAACAATATGCCAACAAACGTAGAATGCAAAAACTATTAGAGATTATTCAAAATAATCTGTTGAAAATGAAATGAACTGCTTATGTTTCAATGAATGCAAAAACTCAAAGAAAAAAACTTGATTATTTTTAAAACAATGTTTATGTATGAAATAATGCCAAGCTTATGAAAATAACATGCTGAAAAACAAAAGAAAGAGAATGCAAAAAGTCACTAAAAAGTTTTAAAACCTCATTATTTAAAAAAAACTGGTTCTGTTTTATTGATTGATCGATTGTTCGTATATTTATGATTGTTTTATTCTGTTTGAAATATTGCAAATGAGGGAAAAACGAACCATAAAAAACAATTTTTTTTTTTGTTTCATCCCTTGCAAAATTATCGCAAAAAATAAAAAAAAAACAAAAAAAAATAAAATGTTAACTGCAAACAAATGCAATTGATGATAAGCTTTATAGGCGTCATCCATAAAGTATGTCACGCTCTAGGGGGGGAGGGGGGGTGGGTCTGAGCAAGTGTGACATTGCATGTTATAAGTATAGGAAAAGCGTGACAAAGGGGGGGGGGAGGGGGTGGTAAATTTTGGCTGATTTCAGCGTGACGTACTTTATGGATGAAGCCATAGACGAGAAGGAATGTCGTTTATTTTTGCGTTTTAAATCAAATTTGGAAAATATTCTGTTTTTTTGAATGGTTGATTTTTGTGACCATGGGCGGAAGGACAAAAAATAAATAAATTATAAAATTAAGGTAAATTTTTAACCTTAAACCCATTTTATTTGAAATGTAGTACCGTAAAACGGGGTGACTTTGATAGCCGGGGTGACTTTGATATGTTTTCGATTTTTCCGCAAAATGAAGAGTACAATTAAAATGCGTAAGGAATGGTGGTAAAGAGGTGTTCAAAGTACCTCAAGAAGAACTTTTCATAAAATTTTGACAATTTTAAAAAGTTAGTTAACTATAGTTAAGAAAATGTTGATGAACGTCATTATTTTAAACTTCTCAAAGTGTCATGATTTTCTCAATGAACATGATTTTTAATCGGAAAACGGAATGAATTTTCGGATTCTTTGGACAATTTTCCACTAGGAGAAGGTTAAATAAGTTTGTAAATAATAAATAATATGTGTTTTTGAAACACAATCAAAAAAAATCTCCAAATTTATAGGCAATTTCAGTTGAACAAATTTCATGTAAAATGTGAAAACTTGTGATTCGTGCTTCGAATTCAGTATAAAATGCAATATAAATCGATAATTTTATAAACAAAACTAGTTTTAACAAATTTCAGGCAAAATTCCGACTTTTTAACATTTTTACCTAAAATTTATATGTATTTTGCTTAAAAGCTTATAAACTTAGTTAACTAATTATAAACTTTGATTTTTTTTTTCTTAAAAACTATATCAGCTACTTAAGTGATGGTACATTTAACGTACAAATGAAGTTTGAACATCTTAAATATGATTTTAACAAGAAAAACTATGACTATCAAAGTCACCCCGGAATTCAAACTAAGAATTTTTAGTGTAACTATTTTTTTAAACATTATTGAAAAAACTTTTTTCCGAAATTGTACCTGGACATTGTGTGGCCTACCCCAGTACATGTTTTAAAAATAATAATCTTAAGAAAAACCTTACCTTTTGGAAAATATTCTATAAACAAATTGAAATCCTATCAAAGTCACCCCGGTTTACGGTACCCAAAATTAGTTGAAGACTAAAGTGTGGTTTATTAAAGACTAAATGAATTTGGCTCCAAAATTTAATATTTAATTTAAATTTCTTAAAGTTTTGCGATTTAATCTTTTAAAAGCATTTAACAAAATGTGTTTTTCTGCTTTGTGGATGCATTTAAAGTATCGTGATTCATTTTTAATATCCCATTTTAACTAACTATTTATTGGATTTGTATACCAAACTATTATTGGCAGTCATTTCTTAATGAGTGAATGACATTATCTAGGGCTTTGAAATGACCTTAAAAAATTTCAATTACAAGAAATTCAAATAATTATTTTTGTTTAAACATTATCATCTCGGAATGCTTGATATCAAGCACCAGGTAAAAAATTGAAAAATCTGCCAAAGTTTCGATACAAAATCTGGAAGAATTTGGCAGACGAAAATCTAACAACTTTTAACAGTTAAGAAGAGTTAGGATATGAATAAATTCACATGTTTGCCTCAAAAATGTTGAATTTACATGGAACTTGGAAAATTCTGGCAATCCCAGATTTATCTGGCAAACCTGGTTTGGGACAAATAAGATTTGTGAACTGGCATAAAATGAGCACAAAATTGTAATTTTTGTTAATACTTTTGCAAGATTTCCATCATGTTAATTCAAGTATTTTAACAGAAATGTTTCAAACATGAATTTTTTTTTCCAAACTCTTGACACTTTTGAATAAAACAATTTTTATCAAAAGTCCTTGGTAGACAAAGTTTTTTTTAATGCACAAGCTTTCATGCATGAAGTTACAAAATTTCTGGTAAATTAAAAGAAATTTGCCCTTAACATAAAAAGAGGATCTGGCCATTTCTCCTCTTCTTCTAAAATTTTCGGATACCTTACAATCAAACCAACATTTTCAGTTTTATTTTGATATCTAAATTTATTTCACTTTCGTATTGCTTTTTCCACTTGTTTTCATTCAATGTTTGAGTTTTACATCGTTTTTTTTTTCATGTTTTACAGTAACTATATACTTTTTTGGTTTTTTTACTCTAATGTAGTTTCCATTCTCTCTCTCATCTTCACACGTATTCCCATTTTACATCGCTCTCCATAATCCTTAGTTGACCCTCATGTTTTAAAAATCGCATTCCTCACATTCACTCTCATGTGCTATGTTACTTGTTTTTTCTACAACCATCTACCCAGCGTCTTTATTTCTTCCTCACTAATCCAGGGGGAGCTCTAACGTGCTCACAAACTGCTACTGATTCTTGTTTTTTTTTTGTTTACTTGCTATGCTTTTTTTTCGGGTGGATCTGCCCGTCTCACGACATTGTGTTTATTTTTGGACTTTTTTTCTTTTTTAATTTTTCGCTACTTTTTTTCTGGACAAAACATTTTTCCCTCTAATTTTCACGACGTTTTTCTTTTTGCTTGATTGCTGCTGGTTTTCCGCTACTGCTAATTGTGTGGGTGGGTTCGAAACGTACGGAAAGAACTCAAAGTTTACTAAATTGTGCTTCTTTTGTTTATCATTCCAGGAAATGTCTTAACTCCTCTAGCGTATTTTTTTTTTCGTTTCTAGTCTGATTTGAATTTATCCAGTTTTTCCTCTCTCGCTCTCACACAGAATGGAATCGTTTTTTCGCCATTTCTAGCAGCATTTTTTTTATTAGGGGTGGTGTGGGTGTCAGTGTGAATATGTGTTTGGGTTTGAATACTCATTTGAATATAATTTAATTTTCATCGCGCTGGCTCTCTGGTGGAAATTCAAATGAAATTTTCCTCAGTTTTTATATTTTCAAACAAAGGGCTCGCCACGCAAACCGGGAAAAAATTGGAACACAAAAGCTGTGGATTTTAACCGGTTGTCGTGAAAGGATTCTGCTTGTTTTAGTTTTATTTAGCGTTTTTTTGTTTTGTTTGATTTTTTTTCATGTTCGTTATTTTGCTTTGCGTTTTTTGCTCTGTGTGTGTGTCTCTCTCTCTGTATGTTTTGGTTCTTTTCATCTAATATTTTACCGCTTTTTATTGTGCTATGGTGGATGTAGTAGTGTTAGTAGTGGCTTTTCTTCTCTAGCTATTTTTGTTAAATTTATTCTTTTGCATTTTCTGTGCTTCGCGGGGATTTACCCTTTTTTCTGTTCTTGTTTAAACTTTTTTTGCGTCTTCATTATTTTGAGAGGAGGGAAATTGTACAGAGCTTACGCTGGATGGGAAAATTTAGTTTTCTTCTGCACCTAGCTAGGAGTGTTCGTTTTTTTGTGTGTGTGAGACACTAGAAGAGGTAGGATTTTGTGGAGAACTTATCAAGAGACTCGGGTTTCCCGTGCAAAAATGACTTCTACGAAAGCACCATTGACTGTGAGTGGTTTTTGGGACCATTTTTGGAAAAATAAATCGTACAACATTTTTGCTCGGGCAACCAAAATAGAGACAAAGCAAACTGGAGAATTGTTAGCATTTAATTTAAGCTTTTTTGTGAATTTTGCAGACATACAAGAATCTATCTTGTTGCTCATCAGTTGTATCGTTTTCTTGCCTTGCAGTGAAAACCTATGACTCATGTTTATCATGATTTTTTCACGTTTTCTACACAATAGTTCACTATAAACGTATTTACATCCACTTAGTTTCTCATTCATTTATTTAGTTTAATTTACGATATCACATTTGCATATATTTCTTTACTCCTTTTTGTGAGTTTTTCCTCTTCTTCTTCTTTTTTATGGTTTTACGATAGTTTCGCGTTTCTCGTTTTCCTTTCCATATAGAAAATACATATAAAATAAACTTTATAGTTCTGTAGGTGTTTTTTTCTGTTTTACTCTGCTTTCTCCCCCATCATTCCATCAACTCTCACCAGGTCAAGTCCAATTGAGCAACCCCCTTTTCCTGCCACCACAAACCACAGTTAATCGAAGCCAGTTGTTTAAGGAATTGTTTTGTTTTTTGTTGATGTTGTTATTCGCTGGCCAACCCCTCGACGATTTGGGGTGATTTTTATGCGCTTTCATTTCCTTCCGGCATTTGTTTTATGACTGTCGGGGGAGATTCCTGGGAAATACCTAGCTCTCTTCACCCCTTTTATTCGAGAATTGATTTGGTTTTGTGGGTGTTACAAGCCGCTCGGTGTCTTTTTGGTGTGGTTTTGTCTGGTTTGTTGATTCTTTTCGAAGAATTGCGAAAATGTGTCAGCAATTTTCAGCTGTTTTGAAGAAAAAATGTGTAACTAAAATCTGTGGCTTTTTTTTGTTTCTAATAATTTCATTAATTATTTTTCCAAAAATAAATCAGGGGGACAACAAAATACAAAAAATAAAAACAAAAAATCCTACAAAAGTTGTTAACGATTCAGAAAAACGGTTTAACATTTATTTATGTATTTATCATCAAAGGAAATTTTTCTCGACTGTAGTAAAATTGAATTTTAACTTTCAGCATTACATTAATTATGATTTTTGAAATTCCATATCTGGAATGGACAAGAAACTTCAGGAGAAACATTTTTTTATTGATTCACCGAAATTTTGCAGGTTTGGCAGTTTTTTGAATTTTGTAAATTATGCTATTAATTTGAATTTTAGTTTAATTCTATTTTTGATCTAAAACTAAGTCCGACAACTAAATATATCTCGAAGACAAATATGAAGTCATGATTTTTTATTAATTTATTCAATTTACAGCAGAAGTGTAGCTGAGATTTTGTCTTAGGCATTTTATTTTTCTTTTTGCTTTAACAATTTCAAAATTAAGCTTCACACTTTTTTTCATGACAAAAGTTCTCTGAGACTGCAGAAAAGGATTATAATTTTTTTTATTTTGATTAAATTTTGGTGTACCTTTCTATGAAATTTTGCTTAATAAGTTCGTCCGTAAAAGTCTTAATACAATGCTGGCAGTAAGAGGGTGACAAGCGGGAATTCCTGGGAAAAATTTCCCGGGAAATCGATCATTTTTGGACCTCTCGATTCCCGGGAAAATTGGTCGAGACTCCCAGGAAATTTTATTCTTATAAACATGAAAGCCAAATTATACAAACTAATCAGAAAAATATTTGAAAAAATCGAAATTGTTCAGAACATTGAGTGTTCAATGATCGATATTCAAGTTTGAATAAACCAGTGCTTCTATAATCTTCTTATTCAGAAAGTTTGAATTAATTGTAACTGAATTGGTTGAAAAGCAACAAATTTATTACATTTCTGTTAAATTATTGGCACTATTGCATAGTTGAATAAAACTCCCGGGTCCCGGGAATTCCCGGGAAATAGCAAAATACAACTCTCGATTCCCGGGAATCGGCAGTCTTTACAAAATGGCTTTTAATTATTCTAAAATTTGTATCTTGCAAACGGATTATCGAAAGATAACAATTTCCAGCACTTAAACAGATTAAGCAGTTTTTTAAATTAAATGTTTCACACACAAACAATATTAAAATGAAAAAATGGCATTGTATGAGCTATGGCCCAAGTTGGTCAGAACTAATTTTGAAGTGTTGTGTTTATGTTTTCAAATGTTCAAATTCAAGATTTGGATTTTAATTTTGAAAGAACGGACTTTATTTTATTTATTTTTCCGAGGTTGTATCTCAGGAACCATTGATTTGTTCTTCAAAGTCTTTGAAGCAATTTTTCATGTGTTCTTTATCCAAATCAAAATATAAAATAATTTAATATGCAATAAACTGCTCTTTCTCGAATGAATTTTTCTTAACCCTAAATTCATTGGAAAGAATTGAATGCTAATTGATATTTTTAAAACATATTGAGGGCTGGTATAAAAAAAATAGATGAGATCAGTATTGTACCAATACGAATTGATATTATTTTTAGTTTATGAAGATTTTCTAAGAAAAACATTATTTATATGAATATAAAACGTTTTAAAAAAGATATTGTTGTGACTAATTAACTTTTTTCAATATTTTAAAAGTAAACAATTAATAAAGCATTGATTTTTTTGACACTTTGATACTCAGCTAAATTCTGCCCACAAACAAAGAGCAATAACGAATTTGCAGTATTTAATGTATTTATTTTGCTTGTTGTAATTTCCTTTTCTTTTTTTCAGTTTTAGTTGGAAATTAACATAACTTTCAAACATTTTATTTATCAATTAATAAAAAAAATGTGGGTATGATGTCCACTCCAGTAGGTTTGTTTCAATAATGAAACTTTACAAAATTATTTTGTTTCAAATATTATAATTCTTGCATAAGATTTGTACCTGAATCGATATTTTTACAACTCAGATTATTGATAATTTTCATTATTTCAACCAACCTGAACCTCTCAACAGGGTCACCTGCAATTCACCAAAAACCATTTCAATCATTTATTGCTTTGATAGAAACATTGTTTTTATTAAACTATCCAGCTTTTTTGCCTAAATAAGCTCAATTTGGCAGAATGTTAAAATTTTTGCTTTTTGGGTGTTTTTGAATATTCTGACTCAGGATTTCAAGAACACCCAAAAAGCAAAATAAATAATGTGTAAAGCACCATTCTGCTTATATTTTATATTTAATTTCTAATGGCAAAAGAAAATTTGCAAAGAATTCATTTTTTCCAAACCCGATGTGCTTCCATTTCCGCTCCCCATAAGTGGTACATCACACAAGGTTTTCCATTTGCCTTCTTCAACCCCAAATAAAACAAAAAAAAAAGGGCAAAATTGTCTATTTCGTCGTGCAAATAACTCACAAACAATTTCTTTCTTGCAGAAGATATACTTTCAATGCCCTTCCGGACCGAGGACCGAACAAATTATGAGGGTATCTTCCTGCACCTAGGATATTGTCTTGGAGTCACCCCAACACTTCCGATAGCTCATAGTGAGGGGGCTGCTGAAAAGTGCTGACACAGTTCCCAGTTTTTCCTGCTCCCGATTCAAACCAGTAAACTTTTCTCATTTTCTTCATAAATTGCAGATTTTTTTCTCTCTCGCTCTTTAGTTTTCCCGCGCTTTTCCTATTGACTGTGTTTTTGCTGTGGTGATTTTATTCTTCCTCTTATGATTGTCTCTCGCTTAAGGTAACGGCATGCGGGCCCAGGAAACATATTGGTTACAAGATTCGTTTTTCGTTCTTCTTTTTTTTTTGTCCGTGAAAACTACGAGGGGAACGTGACAGTAACGGTTCGAGAGTTTCAAAAGACACCGAGCGCGGCTTCCTCGAATTCTTGGCGGAAAAAGTTGGGTGGTTCAATTTTCTTTCCCCTCTCGTAACTCTCCGCTCTCTCTGGCTAGAAAAGCAAAACCTTCAACAAAGCGCTTAAAAAACGTGTGGAAACCTATGGCGTCCAACGTGGGATGCCGGCGAAAAAGTTTAGGGGAAAACTTTTAGCCACTTTTTTTCTTTCTTTTTTTTTGTTCGTTCTTTCAAAAATATATAGAGAGAGCAAAAACAAGCTGTACAGTAGTAGACTCGCGGCGCTATAACAAAAATAGGATTTTTTTTACTCTTTTTATTTCAGTTTAGCTTATCTCGTTTCTGACACTTTACTGACTAGAAGTACGGTACGGTTCGCTAGCTTAGTCTACTTTGGGGTTTGATTTTCTGCGAAAACTGCTTCTTTTGAAATATTTTGCTGATTTCTTTTTTGTGAAATTATGTAACAATTATGAACTTAAAAATAAATATAGTCAATTAAATCTTTTAAAAATTTGAAGAAATTAAAATTGTTATTAAATGCAATATTCCACTAAAAATAAAAACTAACGTCATGATTCGAAATCCGGACACCTAGTAGAATATCATTTTTGTTATAGCTGACAAAAAATCATGTAATAAGTTGGAAATGAAGAAATCTAGATTAAATTTTCAAAACAACCTATCCCTCATGGGTTTCCTATGCAGAAATGGCCTTTTGAAAATTTAATCGAGAAATATCATCAGGATGTAGTATTAACAGTCAGTTTTAAGAGAATACATGCAAAATATGTCTTTTCTAACAATTTTTCATCAGAATTTGAAAATTAAAATGACTTGTTGTGCTTCGAATCCCGGACACTGGTAAAAGCTGATTTGAAATCCGGACACTTTTGCTTCGAATTCCGGACACTCGTTTTTGCTAATAAATCGCACAAATTTGGACTGAAATGTTAGTGAATGGCATTCTTTAGGTCTCAAATAAGCTGTTAACATCAAAACAATCGATATTTTACATAAAAAATTTTCTAGAATTTAAGAAAATCAAAACCATAAATTTCTGCTTTGCCTTCCCGGTGCTTCGGACGCCTATGAAATATTTCACGTGAAATGTTTCGCATTTTTGGTAATCTTATGATTTTATTTAATTTTATTGTTTTGACATAAACTAAAGCGTTCATACAAACTTTAATTGAAAGTTGATGTTAGAATTCATCAAATAACACAGTTTTGACATTCATAATGCGAACTTATATCCAAATAATTGATAAAACAAGTTGTAGTGTCCGGGTTTCGAAGCGTCCGGGAATTCGAATCATGACGTTAGTAAGATTGGTGTATTTTTGCCACTTTCTTTGAATTGAAATCACAATAGCTTACACAAGCAAGCATCACGTTTGAAATTAAATTGTTTATATGTGATGAATTTCTGTTAAACATAGTTGCTTATCGATAGAATTATCTTCGATAATATTATCCTCTTACGATAACGATAATCTATCGTTAGCGTTACATAGTTCTTTCGTTCTTTTCAAAGAATACATATTTTTTGGAAATATAGTAAGTTTCAAAGTAAAAATACTCAAAAAATTCAAAAAAATACCGTTTTTTTAAGTACTCTAATTTGAATAATTTGTTATAATGGTGTCAAACTAAGCTTAATTTTGTGTGAATTTTCACTTTTTTTATAGTTTTATTGAAAAATACTAAAATTTTTATCAAATACAGTATTATTTGAAAATACTCAAATTTTCAAAATTTGCAATGTGGGCATCAAACGAAGCGAAATTGTATATGCTTTTTTGCTTTATAAAGTTTTTTTTTTAATACTTAAATTTTTACAAAATACCGTATTTTCTAAAAATACTAAAATTTTCTAAATTTGCAATATGGGTATCAAATGAAGCGAAATTTGGTATGCTTTTTACTTTATCAAAGTTTATTATAATACTTAAATTTTTACAAAATTTCGTAATTTTCGAAAGTACTAAAGTTTTTAAAATTTGCAATTTGGAGATCAAACGAAGCGAAACTTTGAATGCTTATTCACTTTATAATAGTTTTTTTTAAATACTAAATTTTAACAAAATACCGTATTTTTCGAAAATACTCAAGCAAAATTTTGCATGTTTCATACAATCATTCAAAAAAACTGTAAAAATGCTTAAAATTAAAAAGATTTTTTTAATTTCATTAAAACTTCAAACATAAAAAAATATTTTAAAATAGATAATCAAGGAAATCACTTAATCATTTGCATGTATTTCTTGTAATTTGCTATAAAAAGCGAGCATATTTTTTTTTCTTTTTTCGGTTCATTATTGCTCAATTTATGCGAAAATAATTGGTAAATGGCACTAGAGAAAACAATTTCAACACCAACAAAATAAAAAAAAGACAAAAAGAATTCTTCAATTCAATGAGAATTTCTTGCTCTATTTTAAAATCAAATTTGAATGCCTTAATTTAAAAAAAAATCCATTTCCAAAACTTAAATTTGAATTTTAAATTTTAATCTTCAGTAAATATTGATAACCAAAAAATGCAATTTGAAAAAAGAGTTTCCAATGTTTGGCTAATATTGAATATGTTCATTGTTCCAAAATTAAAAAAAAAACGGAATCGACGTAACACCTTATAATGTGGCCCTCTTAAACCTTGCGGTTTCGTCAACGGATCCACAGGCGTGTATCGTTCTTTTTGCGACAAGACTCCGCCTCCCGGGTCTCCTAAGTGTGAAGGTATGGGCTTAGAATTTTTTGCGTACGCCTCGGGATTCGAACCGGCGACCTCTGGATTGTGAGTCCAGTGCGCGGTCCGATTGATCCACACAGGCAGACACCAAAATTTAAACTGAGAGAAAAAATGGCATTCAAACAAAAATAATCATCAAATAGCAAACATATTTCGGTAATTTAATTAATAAATGACAGATTTGAAATTATTGTGATGAAAACATCTCAGAGAATGAGAAAAAAAGCAATTTTCGCAGAACTTCCACTCCCATTTTTCCTCTGATTTCAACACCTAAAAATTACCAGCGCAGCTTCCAGGCTCTGCAAACGGGCGGTACAAAAACACTATTTACAAACATCTTCTGCAGTTTTACCTCTGTTTTTTCCCCTACTTCCTTCCAGGGGTTGACAATTACGGACTATTTACAGAACACTTTACTTCCGGACGACGACAACGAACTCGACCTAAAACTTTCGAGCCGTTACAAAAGTATCTTCATTTTAAAGTTGCACCCGCCAGACGCGCTTTTATGATTTTTTTTCTGATTTTATTTTGATTTTTTTTCTGTTTGGGTGTAACTTCCCGGTAAGGTTATGGACTCTCTAGCTTTTTTGTTTTGCTTGATTTTTATTTCTCGGTGAAAATCGTTTCTACAAAACCCAATAAAAAACAGCCAACAAAATGGGAAAGTTTCGGGGGAAATTTTCTTCATTTTAAAAATAAGTTTCCACTTTCCACTTCGCACCTTCCACCGTTTCGGGATTCTTTTGCTATTTACACGATTTCGATCTCTTCCGACTCTTCGAGGGGGGTGGGTGTGATGGCCATTTCCCTTCTTTTATTTTCCGTGAACAGAATAAAAAAAACGAAAAGCTTCATCAGAACTTTTCTTCCGAGCTTTCATGTTGTTGCCAGTCTCCACAGTCAGTGTGCAATTTGTTGCCTACTTATTGTTAAATGGTTCTAAACTTTTCTACCCTCTTCGCCAACCGGGGCGCGTCTTGGACTCTTTCCTCAGCAAAAAAAAAAGCTGAAAAAACTCAAAGAAAGGGTAGAAAAGTTGCGACAAATAAAAAAGAATTTCGGAAACCTCCTCAGCCGACCACCCCCTCAAACCCACCCCCGCCCTACACCGTCGCTATCCGGAACGAGTTCAGGAAGATGATAAACAGCAAGTACGCCACCATCTGGACCGGCAGACCGCCGGTGGCCACCAGCAGTGAACTCCCGCGGGCCAGGCCCATCGATTCCGTGGCCGAGCTGCGCGATACTTTGCTCCGGGCAGCGCCCTCTATCACGTTGTTGTCCAGCCCCCCGTCCAGCTGGTCCGGATCGAGATCGGAGTCACTCAGGCCGGACTGACCGACGCTCGATTCCGACTCGGTCACGTACCGGTTCCGGCTGTTCTGGAAGTACACGTTGGCCAGGTTGGGGCCGCCGTGTTTGCCGCCGCTGTTTTTGTTGCGGAAGCTGCAGCTCTTGGGCAGCTTGTACGACTTGGTGATGTTGGGGGCGAATCCGTCCAGGCTTTCGGTGCCCTGTGAAGAGGGGGAGAGAATGTTCGTTTGAATAAAGTATTGTATTTTTGAGCAGGATAGCCTGTTTGTTTACAAATGATCTTTGGCTAATCCAAATCTATGGCAAAAAAATAAAAAAATATAAAAATTGAGATTACAAGCCTAGGTTTCAAAATTTGGATGAAAAAAGTGTTTTAAAATGCATTTTACAGGCGTAAAGTTGCTTTCCACTCATTAGTTTTGAAAATATCGAGGTATTGACGGAATTTTTATTTCGCAAAAAAAAACTTTTCGTGGGACTGTACATTAGTATTTCATGAAAATTTAAAATGTTTTCAAAGGAGCTCAAATATGCTAAATATGATCATAAACGCGGGAAAATGCATTTTAACTGGTTTTCAGTTGATTAAACTTTAATTTTCATTAAAATTTGAAGTTTTTCGAAAAAATATTTTTTTGCCCTTTTGATTATTCAGGCCAACCTTGAAAGGGGGGGGGGAGGGGGGGGGGCGACATAAACTTTGAAAAATATTTGCAACGAACAAGAACTATGATAAAAAAAATGCAACAGCATTACCTTTTTTCACAAAAAATCAATTTCCCAAAATCCACATTTTAAATTTCAGAAATTTTGAATGTGGTTTAATGTTATAGAGAAGTACGATCAAAAATTTGCCACAATAAAATGATTTATTTAAAAAAAAAAATTGGGAAAAGTAAAAATCCTACCAAAAATTTCTTTTTGGCTGCAGTTTTTAATGTAAAATGTAATCTGCAATCGAAAAAAAAAACATTACAGAAATACATTGGCCAATATGTTTGATTTTAACAAAAGATTGCAGTTTTTCGATTTTTTTTAAGTGCTTATGAGCCATTTCTGAAAATACTTTCTCGAAAAGTTCTAATTTTGTCTAAAAAAACATTGAAGATTGGACCTCTAGATCACGGATGCCACATGTTTTTTTAAATGTCTGTAAAAAAAAGTCTTTATATGTCTGTGCATTTGTCTAAACTTCGAATAAAACAACTCACAGTCATAGAAATCCATCAAAATTTACGTTTTTAAGCATTTTAAGACTTACGAAATATTTACAAAATATTAGTTTATTGAAGTTTTTTAGTAGTCTGTGCACCTCAAAAATTATCTGACACAAGCTCAAATGTCTGTGAAACACAGACAAATCTGTGCATCTGAGCAATTCTCTACGAAATCGGTCTTTTTTTTAAGAATTTTAATTTTTGTATTTTTTTTAATCCAGCTGAAACTGTTATGGTGCTTTCAGTATGCCCAAAGAAGCCATTTTGCATCATTAGTTTGTCCATATAATTTTCCTTACAAATTTGGCAGCTGTCCATACAAAAATGATGCAAGAAAATTCAAGAATCTGTTTCTTTTCAAGGAATTGTTTGATCGATTTGGTCAAGGTTGTAGGTATTGATAAGGACTACACTGAAATTAAAGGATACACGGTAAAAAAATGGTGATTTTAAAATTTAACTTTTTGACACTAAAACTTGATTTGCAAAAAAAAACACAATTTTTTTCTGATAATTTTTAGAGGACATCAAATTCCAACTTATCAGAAAATTCCAGAATGGGCAAAAAATCCTTGACCAAGTAATGAATTTTTTAATCACTACTGATTTAAAAAAATCGAAATGTTGGTCGCAAACATTTTTCAACTTCATTTTTCGATGCAAAATTAAATTTGCAATTGCTTTGGTGTAATTTTGATAAAGTGCACCGTTTTCAAGTGAAAGCAATTTTTGAGTAACTTTTTTGAAAATAGTCACAGTTATTCATTTTTTTTAAATTAGCGCGAATGTTTGCCCACTCTTGAAAAAAAAATGGAAAGCTGAGCAAATTCTCTATATTTTGCTTTTTTCAACTTTGTTGATGCGACCCTTAGTTGCTGAGATATTGCCATGCAAAGGTTTAAAAACAGGAAAATTGATGTTTTCTAAGTCTCACCCAAACAACCCACCATTTTCTAATGTCGATATCTCAGCAACTAATGGTGCGATTTTCAATGGTAACATATAAAACATTCGTGAAATTTTCCAATCTTTTCGAAAACAATATTTTAATTTTAATCAAGACTTATATTTCAAAAGGGCCAAACATTAAATATTACGCCAAATCTGTATGAAAAAATATATGGACAAACTAATGATTCGAAATGGCTTCTTTGGGCATACCGAAGAAACCAAAAAAGTTTCAGCTGGAATAAACAATACAAAAATTAAAATGAAGAAAAAAGACCGATTTCATAGAGAATTGCTCTTAAATAAAATGACATAAAATGCCATTTTTTCAGAAAATTCCAGAATAGGCAATAAATCTTTGACCAATTTTTTTAAGTTATTTCATTTCATTTATTAGGTAAAATCAAATTTTCAATCAAAAGTACACAAGTGAAATTTTGAAAAATGGCACCTTTTCCAAGTTATAACCGTTTACACTCATTTGAAAAAAGTCTCTGTTTTTTTTCAATTTATAAAAATAGTGCCCATGTTTGCACACTTTTAAAATATCTATTTTCGAAGAGGTGAGAAAAATTTAAAAATTGTCGAGAAATAGCCATGCAAATAAAAAAAAACAAGAAAAAAAGATTTTCTTAGTTTTGCCCTCATCTTTGAAAATCGATTTCTCGGGAGCTAATAGTCCGAAGTAAAAAAGTGCGAAATTTTCTGCTCTTTTCACAAAACAATATTTCATAATTACAGAATCTTGCCAAACATTTGGAAATTTTTATAATAAATATGTTTCGCTCTTTAAAAAATAAATATTTTTTGCAGTTTTAAAGTTTATAGCGCACTCCCCTACAAAATTGATTCAAAAAATCAGGGCTCAAAAAAATCATAAAAATTTAAAATTTCAGTGGAAATAGAAGGCTTAAATATGCATTTAGCAACCTTTGAATGCAAAACAACTGGACTGGTGTTTTATGCATTTTAAAACATTTTATTTCATTAAAATGTTGAAACCGTGGCTTGTTTTATTTTTTTGAAACTTTTTTCCAATTTTATTATTTTTTTAAGTCTTAGGCTAATGCAAATATTTTTCAAAGTTTTTGTCCCTCGGCTCCAGACGGGGTCATGGGGGGGGGGACAAACAAAACTTTGTAAACTTCAAAAGATTTTTAAATTAACCAAAACATTCTTGAAATGATTCTAAACGCAGGGGAATGCATTTTAAATTGATTTCAGATTATTGCAGTTAAATTTCCATTGAAATTATGAAGTTTTAGAAAAAAAATCTTTGCCCCCTGATTTTTTGGCCAGACTTTGAAGGGAGGGGAGACAAAAACTTTAAATAAAATTTGTGCCTGCCTTATCAAGTTCTTAATTCAGCTTTCAAGTAACGCCAAGTAAGTCGGTATGATTATGCTCAAGTGTGTGAATCGATGGAGAAAATTCAGTTGATTTCTCTTTACTCAACAATTTAATTTCATTCAAAGGAGGCAAGCTTGCATAGTTTCCAGTCAGTGCAACACAGAAAAAAAAATCATGGTAATATTACTTTTGGGAAGGGGTACATCTTTTATGTCAGAAAAAATGTGTAATTTTACCATTATTCTGGTGTAATGTCGCTTTTTCAGTCTAAATTGAGTTAAAAAAAACATCATAAAAGAAGTAATATTCAACCTTCCAAATTTACACAATTTTTTACTGTGTACCATTTAGCTACGAGGTACAGTTCTGTCTAAAACTCACTGCTTCTCTTGCTTTACATCGCCATCGGAGTAGCGATAACCATCTACCACTGAAGTTCTTTCCGTTTTACAATGTTCACTTATCACAAGCTTTTAAATAGGTGAGGGATGGTCATGATACTAAATTTTAAAATTAATCAGCAAAAGTTATTTAGAACATTGTTTTTCTAATAATATTTCATTACGAAATTTAACTGATTGAATCTAATATAACTTTTTAAACGCGTAAACGAGTTCTGCATTTATCTTGTGCATAATAAGACACACTCTCTGTTAAAGTTTTCCGAGCTTTCACATGTAGAAAATCCATTACTTGCCCAAATAGTGAGATATCCCTGCTATTTGCCAAGCACTTGCTCGGCAAAACTTACACACCCACACGAGGTGCTCCCAAAAGTGCTTCCCAGATTTTTCCCGGGACAAGCATCCCCATTCCATCCGGAAAGGATCCCCTCCTCCCCACCCAACTTTGGCAGAAAAGGTGGCCTGGTATTTAAAACCGGATCCCTCCGACACGCTCGATGGAGCAAGCAAAAAGCAACCAAGTCGATGCACAATCACTGTGTGGAGCCTTCACTTGCCCCCTCCCCCACTTTCCCACCCAATTTTCCAGACATGAGGCGAAAATGAACGAAAATTACGAAAGGCTCCTTGCTCCGAGACACTGAAAGCTTAAAATGTCGGTCCCTATTGATGTGTGTGTGTGTGTGTGTGTGTGTGTGTGTGTGTGTGTGTGTGTGTGTGTGTGTGTGTGTGTGTGTGTGTGTGTGTGTGTGTGTGTGTGTGTGTGTGTGTGTGTGTGTGTGTGTGTGTGTGTGTGTGTGACTTCACTGGGCTGTGACTTGGCTCTTTGGAGAGCAATCGAACCGTCGAACGAACGAAGAACTTTGGAATATTTATTAAAAGATTCCAGCCAGGCGCATGGCTCGGCTCCCAAAGGCCAACACATTGTTGTACGACCTCCTCCCCCATGCTCGTAGCACACAGGCCGGAAGGCCATAAATAGAGCAGCTCCCGGTGTTCGATAGGATTTCAATTTTGAAATATTCACACCAAAGGCTTCACCCACTTTAAGTGTTCTATCAATAAAATTTATTCGCCAACCAAAAATTAGCAATTTCCAAGCTCTCAATCGATTTTCACCGGACAAATTCCGGAGGTGGGGGGTGGGGAGCAACCGGAAGGAATTGCATTCCGGTTTTGAGCCTTCCGGAGACTTTCAAAGACCTTCACCGGCGCAAGTCATGCTAAAAGGGACAGACATTCTCTTATACAAGTACTTTGTTTAATTTCTCCATGTACGTTTTAGAGACTGCTGGCCGTAGGAAAGTAGGCAGGCAGCAAGTCGTTCGGACAGTACAGAACATAAGCACTTTTGCGGATGAATAAATTTCACAGGATTTATGCCATGTATCGGAAACGAGCTTTGGGTGAAGGTTTTGCTATGGGAAAGTTGTGGCGGGACAAGTGGAGTGGAGCACTTAATTTATTTATAGCGAGAAATTTGTTCGAGATTTTGCAAGCAATAATTTCGAAACCAAAACGGCACTTTTGTCTGTGTGCAGTCAGAATGAATGGTTGGTGCTGCTGGAAGAAAATTTGTGTGGAAATTATAAGACCGATTCTTCGGCTCCTTTAAAAAAAAATCCCAAGTTTTTTTCAGCGTTTTGGCTGTAATTGCAAAATTAAAGAAGAAACCCCCCAATGTTTTTACATATTTGGAAAGATAATTGATTTTCCTACAAAGAAATGGTATGTAGAATAAATAATATTGTACTTGTGCTTCCCCAGAAATGAAAATGTAGCGTGACGGGACAACATCGTAAATATGGACTTTCAAAAGGCACACTACAAAAATCGCTACAGTTTTGCCAGTTTAATTTTTAAAAACTTTTGCTCTTCTACACATTATCACAAATTAAAAAACGAATATTTTGCTCACTGAACTGAACGAATTGGTTGAAATGTTGAAAGCCATTTCTTTCCGTGACGGGACAACAAAGGAGCAGATTTTGTAAAAACTCCTCTCCCATTCGATGGCTTGCAGACAATATTTGGCCAATATTTTTGGTGTTGAAGATAAGAAAACGCATTTAATAATCATTGCAATTTTTGAATCATAATAAAAAAAAAAATGGAAACGGTCATAAGAAGTTTATGCTTGTCATTGATGAAATATTGCTACAGTATGGTCTTTTGAAATAAAAATCAATATAATTTTATTTTTTAAAAAGATTTTATCACAAAATTTACCCAGCTCAACATTATTTAATCTGAAATTTTGAAGGTCAAATGACAATAATTCTGTTATTTTTAACTTTCTAAATTTAAGAATACTTTTTCATAAGCTGAAGAAGATATATTCAAAAGTTGTTGCAAAATGATAAAATATTGGCTATTATCGTAATCCAGGGTGACCTCAAATGAAATATTAGTAAAATTTAGTTTAATATTTTGTTCGAAAATCCTCCATTTAAAAATTACAACTTTGCTGAAACTTCATAAGAAAAAAGATTTTTTTCATGAAAAATATGTTTTTTTTAAATTAAAACCAATTCAAGCTTCAAGCACGATTAAAACAAAATTTACATTAACCCTCAAATGCCTCAATTTTTCGAATTTTTATACGGTGTCATTTCGGAGGTCATTTTGGGCATTTTTTTTTTCTACGAAAAACTTTACTTCTTTTGATTTAAACTTTTCTTGTTTTAATTATAGTATTTTAGTTTGCAATAATCTTGTTAAGTTTATGTTTGTTTATGATAGTATTTGGCTTTTTCTACCACCTCCTTTCATTACATTTTTTCGTTCTATTTTTTGCTGTTATCAACTAATCAATAATCAATAACTAATCATTAAGAAAAGAAAATCAGTATGATTTCAAACCATTTCGTCTATGTTAGGCTAGTATTTTTCATTTCAAAAAATTCTTCAACATAGCAATGTCACCCCGGTTTGCGATATTCATTGTTTGTTTTTTCACGTTGACAACGTTACAATTAACCTAATATTCAAATTTATACAAATAAAAAAAAAAATATGATAAACATTTTACTAGGGTTGAAATCTTAGATCAGCTCTATAACGTCAAATATTTTTTATAAATCTTTTTTCGGTTTTTTTTTTTCAAAAAATGCAAAAGTATCTCAAGATGAAACCGTCTAATTGTTTTTTGTCTTATTAAAAATTTTGGTTAAGGTTAGGCCGTTGCAAATATTTTTTGAAGTTTATGTCCCTCGCCTCTGACCAAAGTCGAAGGGGGGGCAAAAAAATAAAAACAAACTTTAAAAATTGAATTTACGAGCCGTGGTTTCAACATTTCAATGAAAAAAGTTCATCAATCATTAGTTTCCAAAATATCTAAGTGTGCGAATATTGAATATTGGAATTTCATAAAAATTCTAAACATTTTTAATGCAGCCCAAACATGTTGAATATGATTATTAATGCAGAAAAATGCATTTTAGATTGTTTTCAGTAGATTTAACTTCTATTTTCATTGAATTTTTTTACTCCCTGATTTTTCGGACAAGTTTTGAAGGGGGGGGGGGCGACATAAACTTTGAAAAATATTTGCAACGGCCTTAGGCCAATTAAGAAAAATATAACTTTTTTTTATTTAAGTGAACTACCCTTTATTAATTAGATTTTTTTTATAAACCTTGCCCCCTTGATTTTTGAAACATCAATCTTATTTGATGATTATTGTTTGACGGACTGTTGGCCTTTCTTCGATTTTTTTAAAATTTTGTAATTTTTGAAAACAAATACAAATCCATTTTTAAAGATTTTCATAATTTTTTATAATTCTAAATTCTAAAAAGAATGTACATTTGTGAAATTTTCATGAATAAAAAAAATATTAATTTTGCAATGAAATTGTCAAAAATGTCTAAATAATATGCATTATTTTCGTCAGCTAAACATAAATCGAAAGTTAAGGGAAAATTATGAAAAAATGGAAGGCTGATTGTGGAATGATGTTAATGTATCGTATAATTAAAATCATCTTCTTATGCTATAAAAAGTAATTTATTATGCTGAAAACCATGTGACAAAAAAAAAAACAATTAAAAAAAATCATTGAAAAACTAATTCGTATTGTTAAAAAGGAGCCCAAACAATGCAAACAAAATTTAAAAACTTGCTTCAAATATTTTAAAACAATGAGTTGTGGCAGGTAAAACCCGAGAAGTCAGATTTTCTGGGAGAATTAAATTTTTTTTTATAAAGTTAAAAATTTATGATTCAAGAATATGGATTCATTTTACTTCCTGTCCAAACACTTTGATAAAATAAGTACATCCCATCGAAGCATATAACTTTTTTTTAAATAAATATTTTCCTGAAGTTGTATGATTTTTTACATGCAGTCAAGCTTTTAATTGATCCTCACACTTATATCAACTATTAAAGTAACTGTCCTATACAATGTTGTTGCGAAATATTAATCGGAACCAAATCAGATCAATTTTCAATAAATTTAAAATTTCACGGGAAATTGGTTGAGAATTTCCCGGGATTTTTTAAAACTTAGGAAATTGGACGCTCTAGTCTAGACAAATAAAAAAAGCATGAATTGATTTCTTTGACTCTTTTTAATACTAGGTTATTTTTTTTATATGTTATATAAATTTTTTAAGTGATTTCAGAATATTGATGTTTTTGTAAAAATATGATTCAAAGTTTTAAAAATACCTATAATTTCAAAAAGAGGGCAAACATAGTTGAATAAATCATATTTCATTACATTTATTTTAGTTTAACCGATCTATATTCAAACAACATAATGAAGGGTTGACAATGTTCATAAAAGAAAACTTTAATCAACCTATTAGAAATATTAAAAAATGCTTAAGTGTGGCACTTTGTTTGAAATTTCTAAGAAAAAAAAACAAAATAACAATTTAAACCTTAAAAACGGCTCATTTTTAAAAGATCAAAAAAAATCTTCAATTTCACATTATCCAGATAAAGGAAAACTTATAGCTTGGCCAGCAACAATTCATTCAACATTCACTACAGCTCAAATCTATAGTAAATTTTCAAAATAACTTGAGTCAAGGGTTTCCTATGCAGATAGGACCTTTTGAAAATTTAATCTAGAAATGTCAGCCAATTAATATATATATATATAAAAAAAGTTTGTCAAAATCCCGTTTTTTGGGGAAAAATATATTTTTTTTTGTCTAGGTTAACCTGATCAAAATTCTAAGTGATAGTAATAGCTCAATTTTCAAAAAAAAAATATTCTCTTATAAATAAGAGTAATGATTTTTTTTAATGTTTTAAAGAATTCGTCTAAACAAATCTGAAAATTTAAATTTTGCGACCAAAATCAATATCAATCAATCAATAACATGCAAAGTAACTTACCGCCAGCGGCTGGTTCTTCGCGCTCCAGCAGAGCGGCTTGAACGAGCCCTTGCGCGTCACGTACTGGAAGCTCTTGAAGTTGTGCCGCCAGTCGTACGAGATGAGCCGCGTCTCGAGCGTCATGCCGGCTAGCGCCGTCGGGGACGCGATCTGGACCGGGTTGGAACCACTGTTTTTGTTGTTTTGAAGAAAGAGATATTGCATGAAATTTGATTGAATTTAAAAAGTTTGAAAAGGTCGTTGAAGATACTCACGGTACCAGTTCGTTGATGCCAAGCGAGTGCAGAACCGTCGGCAAGCTGGGCAACGAGTGACACGTGGTCAGTTCCTTCTGCCTCGGGTAGTACAAGGTTAGTACCAGGCAGGTCTCCTCGCGGGTCGTCAGCCCTCCCAAGGTGATCGCCGCCCTGTTGGAACTGTCGTAGATGCACTCCGCTATCAAGCGATCCCCCGGTAGAACCCTCGTCGGAGAGTTCAACCTCCGGTACTCCTGGTAGTTGTAGTCCATGTTGGTATCGTGGGCAATCGGCAGCAGCTCTTCCCGGTACCGAATCTGCCTCAGCTTGATCTGTCGTCCAATCTGGTGCGTTCGCATCATAACCGCAAAAATGTTGATCCCATCCCGCGGGAACGCCTTCTGGGTGCACTCACCAACGCAGTGCCCTTCGGAAACCACGTGTTCCTGCCCCGGTGGGATGATGTGCCTCCAGTTGGGGTCCATCCCCACGGACAGCACCCCCGCGTCGTGACTCCTCAACGCGCTGCTGTAGTAGATCTTCAGCCCCGAGTTGTCCACCATGACCTTCCCCTTGACGGTGCTCGCCGAGTTCTCCTCAAACTCCAAGCTGCTGCTGTAGTGCGTCTCCATCAGGTAGAACCGGGCCTGGTTCGAGTCCAGCGGATATCCGGCCTCGGCGGGGAATGAAAAACCCTGCAAAAAATAAAAACGGCAAACAATCGATAAACGATCAAGAACACACTAGCCTATTAAAAAGCAATAACTCAAATTATATTTATTGCTCAGGCGACGGCGGCGGCGAGGAGGAGGACGTTAAGACCGGGTACACAGAAGTCGAAACCAGAAGCCTCCTGGCCTTCGGATAGGGGAGGTCTTGCCTCATAAAAATATGATCAAACACAACAGAAAAACACGGGCGAATAATAAAATAAAACAATAACATCGACGACCCACCAGCCAACACTGGTTTGTTGGCGGTGTAAAAGTACACTGGCTCTCTCATGTTTTTGCGCCTTTCCGATTTTTTATGGGAATTTGATTGAAAAGCATAAATTCTTTTATTGAGTGGCTTTATCAAACAGGACGGCGGTATCTCTGCAAAGGTTAGGTTGTTTTTTAGAGACTTAAGAGTTACAAGAAAAAGAATGAAGTGATTTAGAGATTTGAGCAGTTGCGAAAACATGTTTTGAGATTTAGTGGCAGATGTGAATCATCAATATTTTTAAAATAATTTTAAAGATATCCTTACCTCCGACCCGCGGGTCCACGCGGCCACTATCGAGTTACAGGTCAGGATGGAGCGGTCCGCCTGGTAGCAGGGCCGCCCATTTTCCCGCGACATGATCTCCAGCTCCGGTGACGAGCCCTGGCACTCGTGCAGGATGATGTGGTTCAGGTAGGGCACACTCGAGGCCGAATCAAACACCGGCTCGTACTGTTGAGATGAAAAGAAAGTGGGGGGAAAAAAGGTATTAATGTCAATGATCAGCGCTCGAGCCGGCTCTTGTGAGCAGAAATTGCATTTCTCCACTTGTTGTTACACAGAAGCCGAAATTTCCAGTGCCTTTCTGATTGCCTTCGGAATGTTTGATTGATATGTTATAAATTTGTCAGAGCTTCAGGGAATGGAGCCAGGTGAGGGGTCCTCAGAAGCAGTGCTTCCCATTTTCATTTGATCAATTTAATATTGCCATTGGATATATTCCCCTTTTGACGACCGAGTGTCCGAGGCCCTCCACAGTAGATTCGATCCGAGATTGGACAATTGAAATAATCCTCGTTTACTTGTTCCACCATACTGAACGGGGTGGTTCATACAAATAATAATATTTTACAAACACAAAATTAAAAAAAATATTCCCAGCAAATTTGAGTATCTTCTTTAGTAAATAACTATGAAGAGGTTTAATAGTATTTAATATTTAAATCTTGTTGAATAATTTATTAATCAAAATTCACTGATCAAATCTAAATTTTATTGTCTGTTTTCACAATTTTAAGTGTAGTAAAGTGAATAGAAAAATAATCTTTGAGGTGATTTTGTTCAAATTCGACACAAATACTCAATTTTGCATTTTTTTATAATTTCCATTTTGTGTCACCCTTGTGTAAAGTCAACATATATAATAATATAGGTAAAGACTTTGATATCAGTTTTTTAACTTGGTATAAAATTTCCACAAATTTTAAAATGATGTTTGACTTTTTTAAGCGTATATTTTTGATTTAAAATCATAAACAGATAATTTTGTTTTATTCTTGTGAAAAGCATGTCCTATTTTTTTGTATCAGTTCGAAAAACTAATTACACTAAATCCCCCATGTGCGCTCTTTTTGGGGGGGCGCACACCGGGGGAGAGCGCAATTCGGGGGAGCGTTATTTCGGGGTTTGAGCGCAAACGGGGGGAGCGTTTTTTCGGGGTTTGAGCGCAAATCGGTGGAGCGTTATTGCGGGGTTTTGGCGTAAAATGGGGTTTTCTTCTTAAATGTACTTTATTTACATATAAATGGAACTTTTGTATAAGGGGTCATTCACAAAACACGGATAAGGGGCCATCCACAAATCTGGGTATCCAAGAACTCCCGGAAGTCATGCCCTAGATATCTACTTGATCAACGGGGGTCTATATGGGTGTGTTAACCATCGGTATAGCTTCCGGTAGCTTCAGTGAACCACGATGGATATTCTGGGTTACGTTGGATTGTTATGGGTCCTCCAGGAACTCCCGGGAGTTATTACCTGATGTTCTATCTGAACAACGGGGGTCTATATGGGTGTATTGACCATCGGTAAAGCTTCAGGTAGCTTCAGTGAACCACGATGGATATTCTGGGTTACGTTGGATTGTTATGGGTCCTCTAGAAACTCCAGGGAGTTATGACCTGATGATCTACCTGATCAACCGAGGTTTATATATGGATGAATTAATCATCGGTATGGCTTCAAGTAACTTCAATGAAGAGTTCCTGGAGGACCCATAACAATCCAACGTACCGTAGAATATCCATCGTGGTTCACTGAAGTTACCAGATGCTATACCGATGGTTAATACACCCATATAGACCCCCGCAGGTCAGGTAGATCTTCAGGTCATAACTCCCGGGAGGTCCTGGAGGACCCATAACAATCCAACGTAACCCAGAATGTCCATCGTGGTTCACTGAAGCTACCGGAAGCTATACCGATGGTTTACGCACCCATAGAGACCCCCGTTGATCAGGTAGATCCTCAGGTCATAACTTCCAGGAGTACCTGGAGGACCCATGACAATCCAACATGGCAAAGGGTATCCATTGTGGTTCACTGAAGCTACCTGAAGCTATACCGATGGTTAATACACCCATATAGACCCCCGTTGATCAGGTCGATCATCAGGTCATAACTCCCGGGAGTTCCTGGAGGACCCATAACAATCCAACATGGCGAAGGGTATCCATCGTGATTCACTGAAGCTACCTGAAGCTATACCGATGGTTAACACACCCGTATAGACCCCCGTTGATCAGGTAGATCATCAGGTCATAACTTCCAGGAGTTCCTGGAGGACCCATAACAATCCAACATGGTGAAGGGTATCCCATGTGGTTCACTGAAGCTACCTGAAGCTATACCGATGTTTAAAACACCCATATAGACCCCCATTGATCAGGTAGATCAACAGGCCATAACTCCCGGGAGTTCCTGGAGGACCCATAACAATCCAACATGGCGAAGGGTGTCCATCATGTTTCACTGAAGCTACCTGAAGCTATAACGATGGTTAATACACCCGTATAGACCCCCGTTGATCAGGTAGATCATCAGGTCATAACTCCCTGGAGTTCCTGGAGGACCCATAAAAATCCAACATGGCGAAGGGTATCCATCGTGATTCACTGAAGCTACCTGAAGCTATACCGATGGTTAGTTCACCCATATAGACCCCCGTTGATCAAGTAGTTATCAAGGGCTTGACTTCCGGGAGTTCTTGGATACCCAGATTTGTGGATGGCCCCTTATCCGTGTTTTGTGGATGACCCCTTATACAAATGTTTCATTTATATGTAAATAAAGTACATTAAAAAAGAAAACCCCAGTTTACGCCAAAAACCCGCAATAACGCTCCCCCGATTTGCGCCAATTAGAGCGTTATTTGGGGGGAGCGTTATTTCGGGGTTTGAGCGCAATTCGGGGGGCGCAAAACGGGGGAGGCGCAATCGGGGGGAGCGTATTTAGGGGATTTAGTGTAAATGCATTTAAAAGTCAATATTTTGTTATTTTTAAATAAAAGTTGTTGATTTCATTGGACATTACAATCTTAATTTTAAATTAATGCCATTCTATTAAAAATTTTCGCAAAACACTTAATTTTGATCTGAAAAGTTAAATTTTATTTTAAAACCTCAACAATAAATTTTATGTGAAAGAACATTTTTTTTTTCATTTTTTTCATTTGTTGCGCTATCGCCATTCAGATAAAAATCCCAGTTGGAGGTGGCATTGTTTTCAACAAAATTTTCCTTAGCGGTGTACTTTTCCAAAAAAATGTAAATTGCTTTTAGATTGCAAATTAAATTTTAACAAAACATAAAATTGATTCCAACCATGATATTTAGATTTGACAAAAAACCTTTTTTTCAAAAATGTATAATATGATCAAAAGGTTTTTGTCACTTTGTACCATAATTTTAATTTAAAGATGACATTTGTTGTCATCTTTAATTTATCCATATTTTTTAACAATTTTTGTGTTAATTAGTGAAATTTAATAATGTTTATTATTTTGTTTTACTCCTAACCTACAATTTTGTCGAAGACACTAGCCAAATCGATCTGAAATTTTTTCTCCAGATAAAAGTTATAAACATTTATATCATTAGGGCGTTCCAGACGTTTATACATAGTTTTAGTCCAATGCAAAAATACGAATATTCATTGTTTACTGAAGTCTCAAATATTTGCTAATAAATCTTTCTGTAAAATTGTGAATTATTGAGTTTAGGTACTTCTAATAATATATTATTTATACGTTGGCAAAACACATGAGAACAAACTATCAACATATCATACATTGTCAAAAAAAAATATATTGTTAACATTATTTGGAATATTTTATGCTGCCAAATTTTAACATCGAGCTTCATATTGGTTTTTCTGCACATTTTCATCTAATGGATAACATATTTAAGAGTCGTTTAAATTATATTTACAATCATTTTTTTTTTAAAGAAAACCTTCTTTTCATATAAGAAATCTTCCTTTTTTATGAAAATAATGAAAAAGGTTATAATTTCTTATTATCTAATTTCCATCAATTTTGTCGATTTTCACTATTTCTAGTTTTGTTTAAAAAAAAAAGGTCCTATTAACTATTGCCTTTCATATGTTTATAGGACCTATTCAAAAAAAAAACTCTGGATTTTTTTTTGGCTTCAAATTTGAGAGAAACCACTTCCAATTAAACTATTTACTACAGTCCAGACTAGATTATACAAAAGTTTTGGAAAAAATCACTTCAAATAATCGAATTACGAAAAAAAACATTTTTTTTTCATTGTCTCGTGGTTGCTGTTGTTGTCGCGGTTGTCTTCGTTGGTTGTTAACCTTAAGTATATCCCCTAAACTAATCAAACGTGAGTAAGAATTTTTAAATCCAAGATGGCAACCGTAATGGCTATAATAAAATGCATTTGGTGATTAAAAAGGTAATCAACCATTCAAATTTGACTTAAATGTAGTCTTAAAACTCTATTTTGGTATTTAAAGTAAGAAAGTATGAAAAAAAAAACAAAAAGATAGTGAAGAATTCGATTATCTGAAGTCCCATACAAACCTTCGGATAATCGAACTTCGGATAGTAAAAACCTCGGATAATCGAGTATGCACACTTGATTTCAGATAAAAACGCTTTTCAGAAGCTTTATTTAAACGACAAAGTGTTGATGTATCAACATAGGTGCCTGATGGAAAAATATGCTGTTCTATTTTTATCTATAATGAAATCAGACATTAAAATGCAGTGTACAGAAATAAGTTACAATGTATGTAAGTTCAATTTTATAAAAGGGTTTCACAAAAGATTTCTGTTTGTAACATTTTAATTCAATCAACAACACAACCCTATTCATCAGAGTGCACCCATCCACGTGAAGGGGTCCCCCAACGGAGGTGGATTTAAATCTGGCTGGAAATCGCGCACATTCTTTAAGGTAGGTCAGCACCGTGATGCCGCCACCACCACCATCGGAACTCCGTTCAACCGTGGCACGATGGCAGCCAGTCAGCCAGCAAACAAAACGGTCACAGAACCAGCAGCAAAAAAAGTTCCACCTCTCGCCCGACTATCGTTTTCATTTAATTACATTTTATTTACATTCTCGTGATTTCGCAATTAAAAATATTTAACGGCAAACAAACGAATGAGAATTTTTCCGCGATTGGCACACAAAAAACGGATTGGCGGATGGACGCTTGGGAGGTTGAGGGGGGTGGTATTGTCGTTTTCATGTATGTTTCGTCGGTTGGATCGAGAGGTACCCCCCAGCACACCCGGTGGCAGCGCAGTCAGTGGTGCCCGCACGGTTGCCCTGTGAGATAATATCTGGCAGTCATGTGCAGGTCAGTGTTGCCAGCCAGGCACTGTGGAAGGCTCCAGCAGTCCAGAGTTGGTTGAATGAACCAAAGGGGGAAAGATAGAGGCTGGCGCTGTGCTAATTGAATTGGAAAATGTAATTTTCATCTTTTTTCGATTGCAGAGTGTTCGAAGTAATTTTACGGGATATAGATATTTTTGCCTTTCTTACAAAAGAAAGGTTTAAGGTTTGGTTTTGGAAAAACGCTTTTTTCAGAAATCTAAAAAAATTCGTGCACGGCGAGGATTCGTCCCAGGAAAAAATACTATTACTAAATTGAAGGTTTAGATGCGCTCTTTCGATTGAATTTTCGCCCAAAACCCGGAACTCAAAGTCTGATTTTTGAGAGCTCTTTTTCTGAAATACATGGCCGATGTCTGTATCCGCTCTTAAAAATTTGTGTCTTCCATCACTGGAAAACCGCTCGTAAAACCACCATTTTTAAAAGCCAGATCTGTAGCCGTGGGGTCGGAGACGAACATTTTATTTTTCGATTCACAATTTTCGACCAGTAAATGTGGTCAAAGCCATTTTTAGAGGTATTTTTTGGACTATTTTACAGATAACACTATCAAATTTAAAGAATTCAGTTTCAAACAAAAAGCCATTCCAAAACATGCGCCATAAACTGTTTGGGCCCAAAATTTGAAGCTTTTCCAAAATGTATTTCCAGAGATATAGCGATTTTAGTGTTTTTCGTCTTATTTTTACCCTATTTTTTCCTATTAAATTTTTGGATTTCTGCAAAATCATATACTGAACATCAAATTCGAAGTCCCAGCCCATTCTCGATCGAAAGCTCGACAAGTCGTCAAGTCGAAGCTTCAACGCCAGCGCTTTTACGCTTGCGCGTTTTACGCTGCGCGTGAAAGTGTTCTTTCTGGCTTCTCATAATTGATTGACTAAGTGCAACAGCGATACATATTTTTTTAAGTTAATCATAGACTAACATTATAGACTGAGTACCCTTTATTTTTTTTCTAATAATGTCAATCCAATATGTTTTTCTTAATTAAATTTAAATGTCTTGCGACAAATAATGTACTTCTGAAATTAAAAAAAAATGACATTTGAGGTTTAGCCTTAAAAGATTCGAAGCTTTAGGTAAAATTCTTACTGGATGGTATCATTATGTTTTTGAAAAAATAATTGCACCAATATATTTCTCGGAGTTTCATCATTTTGTAAGAAAGGCTCTATTTCACCTCTGGTGATATTAAATCGGGTTTTTGTTTTGGAAAGGGTAAAAAGATATTTTAATTTTGAATGAGTGCTTGAAGTTGCATATGAATATGTACATTTTAAGTATGAATTGATTTATAATTTGATAGTTCCGCTTCCGATTTCAATGATGTATTACACAGCAAAAAAAGTTGAAATTTGAAATGTTGAAAATTTGGTTGGTAGAATATTACCTATTTTTTGAGTAATATTACTCAAAAAATGTGTAAAAATGTGAACCTGATGAGTATCCATTAGGGTGCCCAGAAAAAATGACCCCCTGCTCCACAAGCGAAAAATGGTTTTTTGGGTTATTTTAAGCATCTGTGTAAATTTTGAGCGAAATTGGATGAGATTAACCCATTAATACCCGAGCCTGAAGTTGGCAAAAAAAATTTATAATTATGTAATTTTTTTTTACATTCAATTTTCAATAAGAATCTCACTTTAAGGAATATTTGGATGAAAGTAGCGCACCGTGTAGAGCAAACACTAGGAAACTGGAGTTTTTCATACATTTTATAGATTTTTTCCATACAAACTTCACCTCCGAGTATCAATGGGTAAATGGTGACCGATTTTGCTCATATTTGGCCCAGAGTCCTAAAATAGGTCAAGAAACAATATTCAGCTTGTGGAGCGAGGTTTTGAGAAAAAGTCCCATAATCTGGGCACCCTAGTATTCATCAGAAACTGGTGAAAATTCACCATTTCCTGATGTTTACATTTGTTTTACACACAAAATCTGTCACCATTTCCTGATGAATATTACCATCACTTTTTTTTGAATACATAAAATACAAGGCAAATTATCCACTACACAGAAAAAAAAGTTGAATTTTTGGTTGGTTGAATATTACCTCTTTTTTGTGTAATATTTCTTTAAAAATGTAAACCTGATGAATATTCAGCAAAAACTGATGAAAATTCATAATTTTCAGAGGTGAATTTATTCATTTTTTTTGCCACACCATTTCCTGATGAATATTACCATCATTTTTTTCTGTGTTTTAGAATATTTAAAAGATACACAGCAAAAAAAACTGAATTTTGGAAGGTTGAAAATTTGGTAGGTTGAATATTGCATCTTTTTTGAGTAATACATATTACAAAAAAAAAATGTGTGAAAATGTGAACCTGATGAAAATTCACCAAAAACTGAACATTTTTTTTCGACACAAAATCTTTTACCATTTCCTGATGAAAATTACCTTTTTTCTGTGCAGCTTTTCGCATCTTTTAATTTTTGGGCTTTTTAAACAAAACTGTTGAAAAAATATTCAAAATTTGTACCTCGTACAAAAGCACAAAAAAAAATAAAAATGAAAATCATATTGATTTTTGAAATGTGTTGTCCACACAGAAAAAAAAATGATGGTAATATTCATCAGGAAATGGTGACAGATTTTGTGGCAAAATAAATGATAAATTTTAACACAGAAAATGATGAATTTTCATCAGTTTTTGATGAATATTCATCAGGTTCACATTTTTAAACATTTTTTATGTAATATTACACAAATAAAGAGGTAATATTCAACCTACCAAATTTTCAACATTCCAAAATTCAACTTTTTTTTTCTGTGCAGTGAACAAAAACAAATCCAAACAGTATAGAAACTTTTTAAAAAATCGTGTTTGAACATTTTACACTTGCAAAGAATGAAATTTAAAAAATTAGGCCGTTGCAAATGTTATTCATGGTTTATGCTCCCCCTCTTCTTAAAAATCGGTCAGAAAAATCAGGTGGCAATTTTTTTTTTCAAAAAACTTCAAAAGAAGTTTAATAAACTGAAAACAGTCTGCACAGAAAAAAAAAGTTGAATTTTGGAATGTTGAAAATTTGGTAGGTTGAATATTTACTCTATTTTTGAGTAATATTACATAAAAAATGTATAAAAAAGTGAACCTGATGAATATTCATCAAAAACTGATGAAAATTCATCATTTTCTGGGGTAAAATTAATCTTTTTTTTTGCCACAAAATCTGTCACCATTTCCTGATGAATATTACCATAATTTTTTTTCTGTGTACAATGCATTTTTCTGCATTGATAATCATATTTAGCAAGTCTTAGATCTATAAAAAAAATATTTTTAATTTTGGAGAAATTCCAATGCACAGCACCGCATATATTTGAAAAATGAAAAATTTGAACATTTCACGAGAAGGTTTCAATCATTGAAAATCGGATCAAAAGCTATCAAGAAGATAGAACTTTCTGATCAATTTGGTGTCTTCGGCAAAGTTGAAGCTTATAGTTTGGAATATTCTGAATATTAGGTACACGAAAAACATCAATTCTTTAAATATACTTTTTATCACAAAATAACAATTTTGACAAACTTTACCCTCTTTGTTTTCTTTTTCATTTTTTTTTTGTAATTTTTAGTTCCATAGTAACAGTTCAATAGGGCGAATCTGCGTTTGTTAACAAGCAGTCTATCCCTTTCGCACATGTGACAGTTCACCTCAAGTGAGAGGGGGATAGACTGCTTGTTTACAAACGCAGATTCGCCCTAATTAACTACAGAGTTAGAACAAAAAAAAACAACAATTCTTTTCACTTTTCGCTCATTAAAATTATAAAAAAAATTTGGTGAAATAAAGTTTTTGAAATAAAAAATTAATGAAAAAGTAGTTTTTTCCGTGTACCCATTTTTTATAAATTGTCCTTAATCCTTACAAACGAAACAGTATTCAAATACATGCTCAACAAAAAAAATTGATATGGATTTTTTTTAGAAATTCTATTAAATTATTCACTTAAATATAATTACGATTTTCACAGAAAAAAAATGATGGCAATATTCATCAGGAAAAGATGACAGATTTTATGGCAAAAAAAATGATTAATTTTACCCCAGAAAATGATGAATTTTCATCAGTTTTTGATGAATTATCTTCAGGTTCACATTTTTACACATTTTTTATGTATTATTACGCAAAAAAGAGGTAGGGGGGATTGCTGGCAGCTCTGATCCAGCCCGGTTGTGTACTCCGTCGCGCGTTTTTAAATTAGCATTTTAACTGTGAAATTTTACCGAAGGCCGTGGCAAAAGTAGTTAATTCGAGACGGGTGACCTGGCTTCACACGAGAAACATGGAGTTTCTTCGAAATTTGAGGAAAAACTGTAGTTTTGTGATAATTTGTTTTGTGTTATTTTCGTTCTGGTTTGATTTGCGCGACATCTTGACAGGTTGCTTTGGGTGGTTTCAGTTTTCATCGTTCCGCAGCGTGGTTGTATGAAAGTTTCTATGCAACTCGTATGCGAGTCAGTGGTGCCAAAATGATTGTTTTTCTTGAGGTGGCATAGTTTACAAATAGCAATTTAATTGATTTGTCGCGAGTGAAATTCAAAGCCGAAGTTAGGAAAAAATACTTAATGTAGATTAATAACAGCAAAAAATCAATTTGAAAAAGTGACTCATTGGTCGGTTGGATTGGCGAAAAATGCTGAAAGTGAAATAGAATCTCTCGATCGAGTTCATTCTGGATGTGTGTCTGAGTGATTGGCTGAGCTCCATTGTGGTTTACTTGACATCTCCGTTGTTTGGTGAGAGGAGGTGCGCTCGAAGGAAAGATTTATCTGGCTGCAGTGAAGGATTTCATGGAACTTTCCTTCGGGCCAACAGCAGAATTAGCGGGGAGCAAAATCGGGTGAGCCAATTCCAATAGGAATTCTTCTGAGAAATGAGAGTTTGAAAGTGTGTATGAGGAGGCGTGAGTGTGTGCGAGAAAGGGTTTGAGCCGGCACAACTGATCTAGACAACTTTTTTTGTGACAGTGTTGCCAAAGATTTGAATGTTCCTAACGAGATACTTTTTTATTATTTTTTTTTTCTTGTTTTTTTTTTGTTGTTTCAAAAGATTTTTCTGGAATTGTAAGCTAACTAGTGACATGCATTTTAATTTGTAAGGAGGTTAAATAATTTAAAATGCTTTTATTTTATTTTGTTAGCTTTTCTCAACATACAATAGTTTAAAAGATCTCCTTGTTCCGGCTCATTAAAGAATATGTGTATAATTTAAGGCTTTTTTTTTTTTTTTTTTTTCTCGATAAAAGTTCATTTCAAATATTATTTCCGTGGTAAAATTATGAAACTTGTTTCACGATAAGCGCGATGAGCATAGAAAAACGGCCCTTTGCTGGCATATTTTCTCGTCATTTATAATATTTTTCTTGGTTTTTGTATAGTAAAATAAATATTCACATTAATTTCCCGGTGGCCAAAAGAGTCAGGATTAGAAATAATTATATTGAACAGGGATCCTATCTTTCCGCAGCCGGCTGCCTAAGATTTGATCTTAACTAAATATTCGCGTCGGGATAAGCTTTAAAATTACCTAAAACTTAAATTAAAAAAAAAACTGTCTCAACAGCAGCATATTTTTTATTGCCTTGAGAATAATATAACACTCCATAAAAGTTCTAACATATGACAAATAAATAAACGGGAAGTGTCTCGACAGCAGCATCCGATTGCTTGCCTTGAGATTAATGCCACACCATCTAAACTCATTTATGCCAATGGTCGTATCGCTTGCTTAGAGCGACTCCCAGACCTTTACCCTACACAAATACCAACTCCACGCGACGCTTACGCAGCCCTGTTGTTTAAATTCGATCAAATTTGGTCAAACGGTCAATTTGGTCAAGTTCCACAATAGGGTTGGGAAAAAGAGCCTGCGGTTTCGCTACCTTTTTCTAAGTAAGTCAAGCATCAACACTTCCCGTGCTCCGAATCCTTTTTCCTCTCCCGGTGAATGGTGGAGATGGGAGCGGCCGGCAATGGATGGCTTTCATGGTGCTGCCTGTCCTGTTCGGGTAGAATTGGTTTTAATTCCCTTTAATCATTTTCTAAGCAACCTGGGCTGGACAATCATCACATATACATGAAGAAATCCAGTCTGCAACCCGCTAAGATCACCATCTCCATGCGAATGCGAATGCGAATATTACGCAAAAAAGAGGTAGTATTCAACCTACCAAATTTTCAACATTCCAAAATTGAACTTATTTTTCTGTTTTCTATTATTTGTTTTCAAGGCCCATAACTCAAAAAACAAAAGTCGGATTAGCAATGTTATAAAAAGAATTCTAGACGTTTTTTTTCAACTATATTTTTTTTCAAAGATGGACAAGAATGAACAAAAATTTTAAATTAGAAAAGGTGTGCATGAAATCAAAATTGCGTTTAAGTACTTTTCAATCTCAAATAATTTTTTTTTGTGCAAAATTAATCATTAAAAATTTGTTTGATTTTTTAATTCTTTTCTCAATCTTTTTTCAATATAAAAAATATCTAGCATAACATAAAATCGTAGAATATTGCTCGTTTTTGAAAACCAAGTTAATTTAAAAAAAATCTTGAAATAAAAGTTTACTTAACAAGCACATTAAAAATCCATAACCATAAACATTTGTTCGCTTTGAAAGCAATTTTTTTTTAATTTTCACAATAAAATACATCTCAAAATATATTACCTGTAACCAGATGCGTTCCGAATGGTTTCACAAAGCTTACAAGCCGCACCCAAATTCCGTTCCATTCGAAATAAATCCCCCTCTTTGCTGATTGCAACTTTTTAATTTTCCCATTCGATCACTGTTTGTGTACTCCCAGCCGCATTAATTAACGAACCAATAATTTGAAAACATTTCCACCGAAACCAAACACAGCGCTGGGTACCTGGGCTGCATTGCATTTCGAGCCTCGTCAGTAAATCCCTCCCGAAAAAAAATATAAAAATAAATAAAAATAACAGACCCCAAGACCCACTTCACGTTCGTTCTCATCAATTCAGCTAGCTTAAAGCGAGTGATTTTTTTTTCGCTCCTCAATGTGATCTCATTTGCCTCCATGAGAGCTTTCCTCCCCTCACTCGTGAAACTGCATCGCGAATGCATTCAATTAAATTTAATGTAACATTCAATCGCTTTTTTCAGCGCCACCATTATTGCTGTCTGTTACGTCGTTTTTTACCGTCCACGTGGAATTGGGTGGAAGGGGGGTACCAAGGAAAAATAAATAAATGCCACCGGTGTTCTTTTTTTCTCGTTCTCGCTCTCTGAGAGAGAGAGAGAGAAGTCAGGACAAAGAGGGCCCCCAGAATGGGGGTCACTTCGAAGGTGAGAGAGGACAGGTGTGACACGGTGCGGCGGCGACCAGGGCTGCAATTTGAAGGTAATGTCAAGTGTCGAGTTAATAAATTAAATTAATTTAAATAAAAAGAAACAGAGTTTGACAGTGAAGACCATTGTTCTTGGATATAAAAATTACGATCCCTGGTGTAGGACATTAGAGTAAAGATCCCAAGTTTTGGACATTAGAGTAAAGGTCACTGGTGTAGGACATTAGAGTAAAGGTCCCAAGTTTTGGACATTAGAGTAAAGGTCACTGGTGTAGGACATTAGAGTAAAGGTCCCAAGTTTTGGACATTAGAGTAAAGGTCACTGGTGTAGGACATTAGAGTAAAGGTCCCAAGTTTTGGCCATCAGAGTAAAGGTCACTGGTGTAGGACATTAGAGTAAAGGTCCCAAGTTTTGGACATTAGAGTAAAGGTCACTGGTGTAGGACATTAGAGTAAAAGTCCCAAGTTATGGACATTAGAGTAAAGGTCCCTACTCTTGGACATTAGAGTAAAGGTGTGAACGTTTGAGTAAAAAGCTCAGGTCAGTAGGGTAAAAGGTCCTATCTATGTCTTTCAGCTTCGATATTTTCATCTAGTACTTTTTAATAGAAATTTGATCTGCTAAACTTTTGATATCTCTGTTCAAACCCAACACCAACCCTGCCTTTTGTCAACCGGGGCTCCAACAGAAGCAGCGCAGGGTCACGTTGCCCGCGGGCAATTTCTCACAATAACGAAAAAAAAAATCGCGTTTCACAGCCTCCAACGTCACATAAACACCATTACGTGTGGTAGCTCAAGAGGCGGCTTCGGCAGGTTTCGCAACCCATGTGGCCGGGCAGATTACAATCGAGGGGTCGAACAAAACGGCGCACCGACTCACATGCAATGTAGGTTGCCATTTTAATTATTGGTACAGCGGCAGCAGTGACAGTCAAGTGATCTGCGAGGTCGAGGTCGGTGGTGGTTGAGGGGAGGAAGTTCAAAAGTCGAGATATTTTTACAGTTGCAGCGGTGTTTAGACACAGTTTACGAGGAAGAACGATTGAGAATTATGTTCTAAAGTAAAATAAATAAATTCAAACAGAAAATCCCTGCAATCCCTACCAGCTTATCAAACTACACTCAAGTAATTAAGCTAACCATTCGCCCTTCCATGCGATCCAACACGACCGACCCATATCCCTATCAATTCAAATTGCATAAACCGACCCGGGGAAAACCCCAACATATCATGCCAGCAAAAAAGGGACAAAACTTTTCTTACGCTACCCACGTAAACATCGTTACAGTCGTCCCCAAGAACCCTTACAGATCTCCGAATTGGCCGCAGAACTGACCATCGGGAAATTCTTCACATGCCCCAGCAATCCAATTAGCACAATTAGATGTTACAGTGAGGGGTCCAATTTAGACGTCACGTAACCTCACTCGTTGTGTTATGTTTGTTACCGAGCTGAAATCTGTCAACTTCTCCGGGTGTCGGGGGTTCGTATCTAGTTCGGTTTAGCCTTTTGGAATTCGCATTTTATCTGTTGGTTTCTAGGGTGGTACGTTCTTCTTCATCATCTTTATCAACTCTCAACACGAAAACATTACAAAACTTCATGAACCACCCTACCGACAACTACAAACATGACACAGAATATCACTCTTGTGCGGTTTCGTCCACCCACAAAGTCAATGCTATGGGCGTTGATTTTAACCTTCCCCCCCCCGAAACTCCAGCATCAATGTCTCCGAAGACAGGGGAAGATACTCTGAATTCCAGCTGGTTGCACTCGGACGCAAATTATTGGGCCAATGCGAATGTTTGGCCTGTTCAATGTGGGTTCAGAACCACAGCAACCGTAACTGAGAGTGATTTTGAAGTAGAACGAGTTTGCGACGAAAGCCGTGAATTATATTCAAAATTACAAGCATTAAACATGCATTATTCACGGTGACTTGATAAAGTTTATCAAATCTATGCTAAATTCACCCCAACGAACAGTACAATTAACTTTGGCCTCATTTGTTTCCCCAAGTAACCCCCAACCCATGTGTGTCGACACATATTGGTAGAAGAAGGTTCTGCTTGAGGAAGTCCTGGGGACACATTTTGCGGAAATAGATCTCTCTCGCAGCAGTGTCTATTGCCACATGCCTCCGCCATTATCTTGGTTTATCGAAACAGATTGCGGCTGCTGCTACCATCAGGACCGACATGGAGCAGGCTTCCATGTCCTGGGAAGAAGAGGAGGTTTGCCATACGGAACATCAAAGGGTTGTCGAGAGACGTTGAGATATTGCGCAAGTGAACGTCGCAAGGTTCCCCACCCCTTAAGGGACGATGTACATTGACATGACCTTCCGGGGGTCAGAAGAAGCTGTCGGTACATTACTCGATGTAACAGTCCAGGTCAGAGAGTCTGCTTGCAGCAGACTTAATTTGCGAAACCCGGCCAGCATTGTTTGCGGGGGAGTTGTTACAAAACAAAGAAGAAAAAAGAACACACTTGCTAATATAAGCAAATCAATAAAAGCAAACAAATAGCTGCTGGTACGATGCAGGTGGAGCTTTTTTTCGAACTCTGAATGAAGACTAAAATTGTGGGGCGAGCAACGAACAATCCAAACAACCAAACGAGTTGAACCAACTGGTTAACTCTGACAAAGAGGAAAAGTGCACACACACACGGCTGTAAAATGTGGTGGAAAATCAAACAAAACCCCGGGTTAACCGAGACGACAGCAAGGTGGGTTCCGTGAAGTGATTGTTTGTCTTGCTTCCAAAACTTGCAACGTCGTCCGAGGGAAAATCGAACCGAGGACAATTTAGTGCTAGAGCCCGGTGTGGCATGTGGATGTGCATTTGCATACCTCCTGTCTTCCACTCGTAGCTGCAACAAAAGGACAACTTTGCGCTTGCACATCACACCGAGAAAGTTTAGAGAGCTATCGTCCCGTGAAAGCTCGCCGACATCGAAAGGACACACTTTCGTTTCCGCCTTTGGGCGCTTTCGTAAAGTGGGCGATGGACAGGGGTGTAGCTTTGAAGGTTTTTTAAATTGAAAACTGACTTCACTTGACTTCAGTTGACTTCATTTGACTTCACCTGACTTCACTTGACTTGACTTCACTTGACTTCATTTGACTTCACCTGACTTCACATGACTTCACTTGACTTCACCTGACTTCACTTGACTTCACTTGACTTCACTTGACTTCATTTGACTTCACTTGTATTCATTTGACTTTACTTGACTAGACTTCACTCGACTTCACCTGACTTCACTTGACTTCACTTAACTTCACCTAACTTCACCTAACTTCACCTGACTTCACTTGAAGTCACTTGGCTACACTTGACTTCATTTGTGTTGATTTCACTTGACTTCACATGAATTCACCGGAATTCACTTGACTTGACTTCACTCGAGTTCACCTGAATTCACCTGACTTCACTTGACTTCACTTGACTTCACCTGACTTCAGTTGACTTCACTCAACTTCATTTGACTTTACTTGACCTCATTTGACTTGACTTCACCTGACTTCACCTGAATTCACCTGACTTCACTTGACTTCACTTGACTTCACTTGATTTCACTTGATTTCACTTGGCTACACTTGACTTCACCTGACTTCACCTGACTTCACCTGACTTCACTTGACTTCACTTGACTTCACTTGACTTCACTTGACTTCACTTGACTTCACCTGACTTCACCTGACTTCACTTGACTTCACTAGACTTCATTTGCATTGCTTAATCTTTTTATGGTAAGGAATCTGTAAGGTACTGCTTGAAGTCCGTAATAGAGATTAACAATTCTAAAGCAATTTTCAAGTTACATAACGGCTTTTGATAGGCCTACAACCCTGCCCCGACCATAAAAGATAGTTTTCGCCGGACGGTGGTTGATTTTAGGAGACCCCGTCCCTTCACCTGAACCTGAATCCGATTCCAGTAAGGAAGAAAAAGGACTTTTCCCGAGCTCATCTCCTGTTGGTAAAAAGGAGGGAATGACCAGCTCTCCACCACGTGATGATGTTGATGATGAAGCCGGGAATTATGTATGAAGGCGATACGGTTCAGCTGGAACGCAAATCTGCATTGAATCCAGGAACGAGGAGGAGGAGAAGGGCATCAACTCTGTTGCTTTCGTCCATAGTGAACCGAGAAACATGACGATGATGATGACGGGTGTTGTTTTAAGATAATGGCGTTTAGCATTGTGTGCTCGGAGCTTTCAACGGGACAACGGGTAAGTTCAGGAAATAAGGCACACTGGACGACACGAGGCCGGTTGACCTTTTAACGAAATGATAGAGTTTAGTAGGAAAGTTGGAATTGCTTTTTCCGAACGGTGATGGAATTGGTTCGTTCTAACGTTCCGAGTAGTTTCAAGTGGAGTCCATTATCGTTGATTGGTGCTAGAAATCAACGAGTTGAATTTCTGGGCTCGAATGGACACTTTTCCCGAATTCAATCTCGGTAAAAGTGGGTTTAAAAAGCAATACATTCTGGGGGCGCAGATATCACGCCAGCCATCAATCGCTGATTCGCTTTTTATTTAATTACCTCCCTTGCGGGGGAGGGGGGTTGGCCCAATCTTGGAAATGAACTCGCGCGCGCAATCGGCTTCGCGATGTCAGCCTAAATCAGTCCCCAGCTGGATTCGGCAAATAAAAATGGCGCACCGAAAATCCAATTGTCTACGTGTCACCAACAAAGCATGAGGGGGTGTTGTTATAAACACATAAATCTCGGGTTAGTTTTCAAAACGTCGTAAAAGCCAAACCCCTCAAGTGGGGAAAACCGATGAAAAAGTTTTCGACCATTATTTTAATTCTTATTTATATGTAAGTGGGTTTCTAGAGCATATTTTTAGTCAAAATCATTGCTTTGACTATAAGCTATGGTTGCCATATCAAGTGAATTAAAATTTTTAACAATTAATGTGTGTTTTAGCCTTGTTTTACAACACCAGGTTGATTCGACCTTTTACATGAGCAAATTGTTTCATACGTCCTTGTACTTGGGACTTTTTTTGAGTAAGAATGACAATACGACCATTGGCAAAATTTATTTATTTTATGACTAAACCACATTTAAATCAAACATTATTATTATGAACATCGTTTCAACACCCCCCGCAAAGAGGGCAGTCGATGTTTTGTGTTTTTGGAGGAGATTGGGAGAAAACATCGCAGGGGAGAAAGGTCCAACTGACAGATTTTATTCTCCCTCTCTCGCGTTGGCTCATACGCTAGCTGAGAGCACGAACAAAATGACGAATTACCACTGATTTGTTTATCTTTTCTTCAGTGGTCT
>NC_068938.1:177100791-177138291 GCF_016801865.2 Culex pipiens pallens | reverse complement strand
TGAGGCACACGGAGTCGATGTCTTCAAAACATTACTTTATTCATGGGAAGTCGACAATTTTATGCTTTTCCCCTTCCCCCGACCAACAATGACTCCATCGATAACGAATATATGTGCCAAGTTGCTTCCTTAGACTTTCATAAGGGAAATCACTTTTTCATACTTGGAATACTTGGAATTAATTGTACTAGAATATTTATTTATTTTTTGGGTAAAGAATAATTTTTTTAACAATAACAATATGTAAATAAATAATAAGAAAATAAAAAAAAGCAAACAAATTCTGAACTTTGAAGGTTAAATACATACATGAGAGGCATTACGACATCTCCGGAAAAGTGGGGCGTTTGTTTTCCGCCGTTAACTGCCCCCGTTTTACGAGGCGATAAATATTAAAACCATAAATCCGAGACAACGGCAAGGACCTGACCAATCTGCTCAATCTGACATCAATGGTAGCAACAACGGAAGGGGGTTGAGGGGCGTTTCCCGGATCATCACTTTTCATGTCTTTTCTTGGGCTGACAGTGGCATTTTGCCAAAAGTATGCAATTATGGGCGTACACGTTGAATTAATGTTGATGATTTGGCGTGAAATTTGGCTCAGCTCAAACAGATTGAGTAATCATCATTTAAATTTAAAGCATCTATTGCCAAAATATCTCAAATAAACATGAAGCAAATTAAACAATATTTTTTTTGCAACCAAACTTTCCTTCACCTTAATTAAATTAATAAACCTTACAGAGGCTCATCAGTCACGGTGCAGTGAGTTGGAATTGATGGCGCCCAACAAATTTTACGTTCCGCTTGAACTACTTTCAAACCTCGAAAGATGGACCTTTTTCTTCCGGGACCAAAGTTTCCCCAACCACCAACGTAAACCGAACCATTTATCGATTGATTTCTGATGAGCAGGAAATATGATAGCATAAAACATGCTGATTTGCTTCATTTGGACGTTTTTTTGCCAGCAGTGTGGGCGGCTATCGCAATTTGAGAAGAATTTTATTTTGCGCATCAGGTTCATTGCGAACATTTTGTCCGCTCTACTTACTGCGGGGGATGATGATTTTCTGGGAAAATTTAATATGATTCCGTCCCGGCGTCAGCGTCGAGGTCGTCCTTATTACAGGATTGCTTTGGGACGGCAACGATCCAGGGAACCAGGGCGATTGTTTGTGGTAAATATCGTAAGAAGATTATTACCGTTTCCAGGGAATAGAATTGCGAGGTATTTGGTTGCATTGTGGTTGTTGATCTTGGTTGGACATTGGCAACATAATAATACAAAAGCAAAGTCGGAAGAAAATTGTGTATTATTTTTATAAAATTCTAAGAATTAGCTCCATTATGTAGATGAAAATAAGAAAATTTGATAAAATTTCAACAACCAAGCTTAATTGACAAAAATGCGATTTATTTGTAATTTTACTTTCATCCTCTGACCTTAATGGTACTAAGAATTTCTCTTACAGTTGAACCAATCTTCAATGTGTACGAAGCAAATTTATGGATTTTTTTACGAAAAATTATATAAGTTATTTTTAAAAATGATCCAACTGGCTTGACTTCTACACGTGAATAAATGTCAAGTTATAAACATTATAACATTTTTTAATGGCTTTAACTTCAAGAAGGTGCATAATTTTAAGTTTAAGTTAGGAATCGTGCATAAACCGCCTGACCTTCAATGTTGTAATTGTAACATATAAATTGCGAATTTTTCAAAAACGGTTACTGCGCAACTGCGTAACTTTTGTCCCTGATCACGAATCCGATTTTGATATCTAGTGACGGATGGGCAGTATGGCCCCTTCCATTTTTGAGCTTGAACTGAAACGGTGATGAAATAGAAATTTGGTGTCAGAGTTGCTTTTATGTAAAGTTGTACGCCCGACTTAATGGCGTACTCAGAATTCCGAAAAAACGTATTTTTCATTGAAAAAAAAAAACATCTGAAAAGTTTAAAAAACATCTGCCATTTTCTGTTACTCGATTGCAAAAAATATTGGAACATGTCATTTCAAGGGAAATTTTTTGTACTTTTCGAATCTACATTGACTCAGAAGGGCCATTTTTCATTTCGAACAAAATGTTTCATATTAAAATTTCGTGTTTTTTCTAACTTTGCAGAGTTATTTTTAGAGTGTAACAATGTCCTGCACAGTTGTAGAGCAGACAACTACAAACATATTGTTGCATGAATATAAGGGGTTTGCTTAAAAACATCACGAGTTATCGCGATTTTACGACAGAAAAAAAGTTTTGAAACGGACCTCGGATTCGTGAACAGGGACAAAAGTTACTCCTTAGGACAAAGTTTCACAAAAATCGAAGAGGGGTTGGGGCAACTTTTCCCGATTTCGTGTGAGTTGGTAGAGAATTACCCAATTATAATGAATTTTCTATAAGGTGTTACTGTTTTTTCTGAAAAATTCTTAGCATTGCTTAAAAATTTGCCGAAGACACCCAGCTGATCAGGAATTTCACTCTCAAAATACAGATTTGGGTATATTTGAATAGCTTTTTTGTATGGACGGCTGCCATTTTTTTTTTTGAAAAATGTTCTCATTCTTGAGAGAGTTGCTTGATTTTCTATATTTTATATTTAAGGGGTTACATACATGTAGAAAATCACAAAATTTCATATTACTGAAAATTTATGAAATCCGCCAAAATCATGATTTTCAATCACTCCTGAAAGTTTCATATTTACAGACGATTTAAGCTCAAAATTTTGCCATGCGCAAAGCGAACTGTCAAACTTTCTGAGCGTTTTTTTTTCGAAACACCGAGTTGATTTACGGGTGCCACGATATCTCGAGATGGGATGGACCGAATTGGCTGAAATTTGGGGTGACGACTCTCAAGACATATCCCGAGTGCATGACAAAGCCCGATTTTGAAATTTTGCGTTTTAAAAAAATACAAAAATCTAAAACTGGCGATTTTTATATGAAAAACATAAAAATATTTTTATCGTTTTTCAAACAAACTTTTTGAAAATCGGGCTTCGTCATGCACACGGGATCGGATTAACGAGCCTTCACCAAAATTTTAAACAAGTTTGGTCAAAGCAGTGTTGAGATATCGTGGCACCCGTTTGTTAAACTTCTAACTTCAAATAGCTATATCTTGGCAATGATACATCCAAATGTCTTCAAATTTGTTTTGTCAATTGATGAAAATGTATATTCCAATGCCCTGAAACATAACACATTAAAAAATCGAAAGAGTTCATTAACAGGATTCCGAGATATAATTTTTTGAAAATAAAATCCGTGTTTTTCACTAAAACTGCGATAACTTTAAAATTTCAGCGATGACCTACAGATGTTTGGGTAAGAAATTTTTTGTAATTAAAGTTACGTCTTTTAATTGGTACCCAGACATCTAAAGGTCATCGCTAAAATTTTAAAGTTATCGCAGTTTTAGTGAAAAAAGTAGATTTTTTGTCGATTTCGTCATTTTCCGTTTTTTGCGCGCGGCGCGTCGAAAACACAGATTTTATTTTCAAAAATCTCATATCTTGGAATCCTGTTGATGAACTCCTCCCATTTTTAGTATGTTATGTAAAAATTTCCGGGGAATCCAATAAAAATATTTCCAGGCATAGGCTCTTTGGTCCAGACACCGTCAAAACTTCATTTCAAAGTTTCATACGCCCTTTTCATATGTTAGGGTAGATTTTTGAAACTTCTTACTATTTTTCTTTTAAAGGCCATCTAATCACCTTTCATTTGCGTATAAAACAATTGAAAACGGTTGAAATGGCGAGGAGTTCTGATTTTTCGAAAAAGTGTTTTTTGCGAAAATCGACGAAAATGGCCATTTTTCAGACCACCCTAACACGGCGTAGGTCACCCTAATAGCCAAACAAAAAAATACCGGTCTTATTATTTCGGCCAGGGAACCACCAGAAAAATTTTGAGCCCGATCCGAACACTTTTGTTTTTTTCCATGCTGTTTTCGTGGGGAATTGCTGAATAGGGTAGGGTAGTCATCAATGAGACACTTTTGGTTTTCAACTTTCAACGATTTTTCTAATTTTTTCATTAGCATGTCTTTATGAGCTTTTAGTTGCATTATCTTTCTTTTAATGTGTTCTATCAATGACCAAAATATGAGATCGATCCGACATCTACAGCCAGAGTTATTCAACTGTCTCATTGTAGACGCACTTGGCAGGAACAATGAGACAGCTGGGGAACAATGAGACACTCTACGAAAATCAACATTTTTCTAGCAAAACATCATGTTTTTGTATTGTTCCATTGCAGGTGACTTGTCTTGAACATTTTAGAGCAATTTTGCCAACATGAAACTTTTAATAACAAAAGTTACACTAAAAAGTATTTAAATTTTGTAAAATCCATATATTAATACCAAATAAGTTTGTATTTTTGGTTAAATGAGGTTAAAACTCTATAAATATGCCAAAAATCACTTTTAATTCATGTTTTGAAAGATTTCCATCGATTTTGAAAAGTTTATTGAAGAAAAATCAAAGTGTATCATTGTTACCCATGGGCTGAAATGAGTGGGGAACAATGAGACAGTCCTGGATTCTGGGTGTATTCTAAATTTTGGCCAAATCTAATGAAAGGACATTGTAGCCCAACTTAATCCCTATGGAACGTCGAAAGAAATTTGAAGAAATATTAGTTTTGGTGTAAATGGCAGCCTACGAGCGAAAAAGTATTTTTTGTCCATGATTTACTTTTACACCCCAGAATCAAACATTTATGAATTACTTTTCAAGGGAGCGTCCATAACCAAAGCCACTATTATGGCAGACCTGTATCCAGTAGACACACCTTTCCCCCAAATATGAGCCTGATTGGTTGAAATTACGACTTATGAGAGCCATTTTATCATTGTTCCCCGTGTCTCATTGATGACTACTCTACCCTATGCTTGATTCAAATTTAAGAAAACGATGATATTTTGAATAAAATGATATTTTTAGTCATTAGTTATCGTCACATGAAGAAAAAATCTCATGAATTAAAAAAAATATTAAGAAAAATGTTTTTGAACGAGCAAAATAAACATATCCAAGCCTTTCCGTTTGTAAACATTGTATCCAAATTAAAAAAAAATAACGCTAATATACCAAAAACAACCTTACTTTAAAAAAAAAATCTACAATTACACTTTTTTTTCGTTCAAGCTAAGCGCGCGAGTTGAAAACCATCGTTGGGGTTTTATTGTTGTATGGAAACATTGTTCCTGACATCCTAACTTCATCATCCCGGTACGAGAATCGAACGCCCGACCTCTGAATTGGAAATCCAGCACGCCGTTAGTCGAAACCCATCCCCTACCGGTCAGTATTCCCAGTGAGCAGATTAACTCTTTGAAGGAATCTGACTTTGCCGAGCCAGACAGGAATCGAACCCATCACCTTCCGCTTACAAGGCGAAACCCGTAACCTAAAGGCCACGGAAGCTCGGCATCGGCATCCTAATCTATCATTCTAAACCCCTTAATTTTTTTTTTGCAGTTCTGTTGTGAAATTCCTAGTTTTTCCTGTCATTCTCGAATGACGAAACGGACTTCTTTTCACTACCAAAAATATAAGAAGTGAAAAGTAATACATTTCGATTCAAGGATTTAAAAGAAATTTGACTAAAAATTTCATTCAGATGGTGTTTTTTGGAGTAGAAAAAAATGTTGTTTGTAACTCATTACAAATTTGCTTTAGGCCAATTATTGAATAAACAATTATTTTAGCACAGTTGATTAGACTACTAGTTTCTGAGAAACAGCCAAACATTTATATAATTTGAGATAATAAATTTTTTTCAAGCTGTTCATGCCGACTTCACTGAATTTTTGCTTGCTGCTAAAATTGAAACTTTATTTTTTGTGGATAAACCGTTTACCATCTTCAAAAATAAAATTAAAAAAAACTAGTTCAACAACGTCATCACCACCACAATCTTCTCATTAGAGCAATTTACATCCCAAGCTCCGAACGGAAATTTATTACCATTAACGTCATGTCGGCGCGCGTTAATGTGGCGGAAAATTCAAAAACTCTTCAAAAACAATTTAAAACACATTTCCCTGAGCTGAACAGCTCAGAAATCTGGGCGTTTCGAGAGAATAAAATCCCACAAGTGCCGCCTGTATTCATGTGTGCGGAGGCGTCACTTGTTGATAACTTTTGACGGAGAAATTCATCATCATTTATGATGGTGGGTGTGTTTGACGCCCACCATTTCCAACTCTGAATAAACTTGTCATATCAACAAGGAAAACAAACTGACAACCAAAAAACTCAAAAGAACATGTAAAGGAATGCTCACCACTCTGAAAGCCGCACACTATCAGAGTTATAGTGACGATGATTATGATTTACGAGATTCACACCCTGGTTAGCAGAAGGGAAAAGTTTTGGACGCTTTTTTTTCGCCGTGCACCGAGTGAAAAGCACATGTTTTCACATTCTGTTACACTCTTCATTGCTGTGCCGTGGGTGTGTGTTTGTTTTTACGCTCCAGAATTCCAGTTATGTTATCTCGTGTGTTTTTTTATGCAACTCAAAAAAAAAATCTCATCTCAAAGCGTAATAATTTTAAAACGGCACTCGACGCCCCTGCGCGGTTTTCCCGCGAGCTTTTCCGCAGTTTTTCATCTCTCTGGTGGGGAAAACGGGGAATGTGTTAATAAATAAAATCTCATTCCCAGCAGGCAGGCAGCGAGCAGCTGAAGTTGACAATATTGGATGCGATGGATGGATGGCTGGAATGTTTGAAAAAACTGTTGCCTCGCGGCTCCCGAAAAGGGTCATCATGGTGAATGCCGCCACTGGTAGTCATAAAGAAAGGCGATAAATCATAGTTTAGATTGGCATATCAGCATTCAGAGGCCGAAAATGAATCGTGTTCGCAGCCGGTTGCGCGATGATTGAGGTTCTGGATATGGTGATGACCTAAATTAGTTGCATTTTTTAAGCTTGAAGTGTTTGCCATCTTCGTGGAATCAACAAAAATATATAACAGTTCTATCACACTGAATAATTTAGCATTGGAATCATGATTAAAATAATTTAAAAGCTTAAAAAAAATCTAGTTAAAATAAATGATTGTTGAATTTAAATCCTCAAATTGACAATTAGATAAGGGTAATTCTCCGCCAACTCACACAACAGTTGCCCCGACCCCTCTTCGATTTGCGTGAAACTTTGTCCTAAGGGGTAACTTTTGTTCCTGATCACGAATCCGAGGTCAGTTTTTTGATATCTCGTGACGGAGGAGCGGTACGACCCCTTCTATTTTTGAACATGCGAAAAAAGAGGTGTTTTCAATAATTTGCAACCTGAAACATTTTTTCGTAAAATCGCGATAACTCGTGATTTTTATAAACAAACCCCTTAAGTCTATACATCAAAATTTTTGTAATTGTCTGCTCTACAACTTTGTAGAACATTGTTACACTCTAAAAAATTACCCTACAAAGTTACAAAAACATGAAATTTTAAAATGAATATTTTTGTTCTAAATGAAAAAATTACCCTTCTGCGTCAATGTAGATTCGAAAAGTACATTAAATTTCCCATAAAATGACATGTTCCAAAAATTTTTACAGTCGAGTAACGGAAAATGGGAGAATTTTTAAAACTTTTTTAGCATTTTTTTGATGAAAAATACGTTTATTCGGAATTCTGAGTACGCCATCAAATCGGGCGTCTAATTTTACATAAAAGTCCCTTTGACACCAAATTTCTATCTCATCACCGTTTCAGGCTGCAAATTATTGAAAAACACCTCTTTTTTCTCATGTTCAAAAATGGAAGGGGTCGTACCGCCCCTCCGTCACGAGAAATCAAAAAACGGACCTCGGATTCGTGATCAGGGACAAAAGTTACCCCTTAGGACAAAGTTTCACGCAAATCGAAGAGGGGTCGGGGCAACTTTTCCCGATTTCGTGTGAGTTGGTAGAGAATTACCCATAAACATATAACTAAAGTTTTATATAGTATACGGCCACAACATTTTATGAGCGTAATATGGACACCAATATGGGTGGTGAATTATTTAAAAAAAAAAACTTGTATGGTAGTTTGGACTCAATTTGTAGGATTATTTGGACACATTTTGGAAGCTGCTTTAAATTTTAAATATGTATTTTTCTATCTCACAACATTGAAACGTAGATTTATTAAATGATTTTGAGAGTTATATTACAGTAAAAAGATAAAAATAATGTTTTCAATTTCTAAAATGGTTCAAAATATTTAATTCTGGACTGGCCTTTTTAGCTCCGGGAATGCATCTGCCCAAAAAATCCATCATAATCATTTTGTCCAAATCATTTTCCATACAAATTTAGCAGCTATTCATAGGATATATAGGATTTTTTAAATCAACTTCGCCAAAGCTGTAGGTTTGGATGAAGACTACACCGGCACAATATTATATTCGTTCAAAAATAGCTGATCAATATTTTTCACTACAAATGGATTTAAAAAATATATTTTTTTTGCATTCTAAGGGCAATCTTTTCTGAAAATTGTATCTTTTTCTGAAAATTGTAGTCAAGGAATTTTTTTTTAGCATTTTTTTTTTAGCAAAATGGTGATAGAGAAAAATTAAAAAAAAAGTCGTCCTTTTTTTTAAACTAAACAAAAAAATTTTGTGAACATTTTTGAACTCTTCAATAATAATTATTACAAAATTGAAAAATCAAAAATGTTTTAATGTAGCACCTTTTCACAATTTTTTTAAAGCTTGAGCTTGATTTAGAAATTTTGAAACATTTTTTTTTTTGAAAAGTTTTATAATGTTTTCTGTTAAACTTTTAAAATAAACTATTAAACATAAAAATACTGCGGCATTTAAAAAAATGCCTAGAACTGGTGTTGATTGCAAAATAGATTTTACATTAAATTATTGAGTTGATATTATTTCTTTATGAATTTTTGAAAGATCATTTTTTTAAACTTTTTGTTTTACCCAAAGATTTTTGGCCCTGAAATTTCTTGAAATTTGACATTTTTCCCACTAGAACATAACTTAATATATTGTTTTATATTTTTTTTCTATGAAAATCAATTGTTAGTGAAAAAATGATATAAATTAAAAAAAATCACCATACCATTTTTGTTGGGAGGGCTGCCCAATTTCTATGGAAATTTATAAGGACAGACAAAAAGATTATGCAAAATTGCTTCTTTTCGCATACGGAAGGTTTCCAAAAAATCAGTCAGATTAAAAAAAAAATACAAAAACAAATGAAAACTCAAGAACAGGGTTTTAAGTGACGATTGCAATCTGAAATGGTCCATATTTATTTTCAATTCCTGTAAAGTTTGAATATTTTTTTAAACCAGTAATATAAATTTTAGTGTGTTGGCTTTTAAAAATCCCTTTAGAAACTCAACCAATTCCAAAAGTTACTTTTTTTGCCAAAACAACATCCATGAACAAAAATTTTCCATAATATTATCATAAAATCTCTTTACATCTTTAGAATTTTCTTGAAAATTAAAAAGGAAAGTAATAATTTTGATGAACCTCATTAAGTTCTCAATTCTTTTGAAGTATTTATAATCAAAAAGAAATTGTTGATATTCCAAAGCTTTTCAATTCAAACCTTGGTTGTTAACAACATCTTACAATTGATTTGAACAAAAAAAAAACAAAAAACAAAAAAAAAACAAAAAACACTTATTACAATATTTCTCAGAGTTTCCTGTCCTAATTAATCTGAGTTTGTTCGCTCTGTTTATTTAAAAAAAAAACTTTAAAAAATATGAGGAAATCAACTCTATTATATCAATAGTCAGTTCAGTTCAAGGATGTGTTCCCCGTTGGTTACACAATCCGGTAGCGCTCATTTTCAAACCCCCTCTTGGGACAGTGATAATCAACTGTTGAAAAATTCTTCTAATTTACCCTTTTTAAATTTTGTGGGGAAAAAATAAGCGGCAGCAGCAGCAGCCCCGCACAAGCGTTTGCATCGCCAGCCATCAAAATTTGAAATATTTTCTCATCAATTAGTAGAGGTATCCCCTCGCTCTCGCAGCGGCCGCAACCAGCAGTGTGACCGTGGTTTTGAAAGGCAAAAAGTTAGGGTCAAGGGACAAATCATTGACTTTTAATTATTTTTGTTTACCGGGTTATTTTATTTAATAAAAGTCTTACCTAAAATTTTCGAAAGACAAACATCGAAGCACAAAGACTTTCAAAACTCTGAAAAGTTCCATAGTTGAACCCCTCACCGTACCCAGGGACAGTCCCCACACAGCGCGCGCTTTGGACATTTTTCGACTTAATTAACTAGAATGGAAAATATTTTCAGATGCCGGCGAGCGCGGATTTTTTTTTTTCTCTCCAATTCGAACGTCCCTCGCACGACGGGGGGCTCGCCGATTGTTGGTTTTTAATCGTGAATCATCTCGTCGTGGTGTCCTTCCCGGTGACGGGGAGGGCGCCTACGGCGATAAGACTGCGCTGTCCGCGGTCGGTAAAGTTAAGGCAAATAAACAAACAAAAAATTGGGCAATAAATTAATTTAAGGTTTTTTTCGGCATGACATTGCTGTTCGGGCCGGGAAGCTCATCGAAATAGCAGAGCAGCAGATGGATGGTGGCGGGGTTTTTCGATGAGTTTTGGAGTGATGATGCGCCAGAAACATGTGAGCGGCGCTCCAAAAACTCCAACAACTGGGATTAGTTGTTGAAATTTTCATTAGATTAGGACTGCAAACCGAAGACCGCAAAATGGGACCGAACACACATGTGCGTACGACGAGGATTGGCGAGGCACTGTGGTGTGGGGATGCTTTGGAAATCAACAGTCAACTTTACACTTTTGCACCCTCTCTCTGAACTCAACTCAACTCTACAATTAACTCCATTCAATTTAACACTGGGTAATTCTCTACCAACTCACACGAAATCGGGAAAAGTTGCCCCGACCCCTCTTCGATTTGCGTGAAACTTTGTCCTAAGGGGTAACTTTTGTCCCTGATCACGAATCCGAGGTCCGTTTTTTGATATCTCGTGACGGAGGGGCGGTACGACCCCTTCCATTTTTGAACATGCGAAAAAAGAGGTGTTTTTCAATAATTTGCAGCCTGAAACGGTGATGAGATAGAAATTTGGTGTCAAAGGGACTTTTATGTAAAATTAGACGCCCGATTTGATGGCGTACTCAGAATTCCGAAAAAACGTATTTTTCATCGTAAAAAACACTAAAAAAGTTTTAAAAATCCTCCCATTTTCCGTTACTCGACTGTAAAAAATTTTGGAACATGTCATTTTATGGGAAATTTAATGTACTTTTCGAATCTACATTGTCCCAGAAGGGTCATTTTTTCATTTAGAACAAAATTTTTCATTTTAAAATTTCGTGTTTTTTCTAACTTTGCAGGGTTATTTTTTAGAGTGTTTTAATGTTCTACAAAGTTGTAGAGCAGACAATTACAAAAATTTTGATATATAGACATAAGGGGTTTGCTTATAAACATCACAAGTTATCGCGATTTTACGAAAAAAAGTTTTGAAAAAGTTACTTTTTGCGTTTCTCTTTGTTTCGTCGTCCGTGTCTGTCGCGGGTGACCATGAACGGCCATGATCGATGACGACCAACTTTTTCAAAACTTTTTTTCGTAAAATCGCGATAACTCGTGATTTTTATAAGCAAACCCCTTATGTCTATATATCAAAATTTTTGTAATTGTCTGCTCTACAACTTTGTAGAACATTAAAACACTCTAAAAAATAACCCTGCAAAGTTAGAAAAAACACGAAATTTTAAAATGAAAAATTTTGTTCTAAATGAAAAAATGACCCTTCTGGGACAATGTAGATTCGAAAAGTACATTAAATTTCCCATAAAATGACATGTTCCAAAATTTTTTACAGTCGAGTAACGGAAAATGGGAGGATTTTTAAAACTTTTTTAGTGTTTTTTTCGATGAAAAATACGTTTTTTCGGAATTCTGAGTACGCCATCAAATCGGGCGTCTAATTTTACATAAAAGTCCCTTTGACACCAAATTTCTATCTCATCACCGTTTTAGGCTGCAAATTATTGAAAAACACCTCTTTTTTCGCATGTTCAAAAATGGAAGGGGTCGTACCGCCCCTCCGTCACGAGATATCAAAAAACGGACCTCGGATTCGTGATCAGGGACAAAAGTTACCCCTTAGGACAAAGTTTCACGCAAATCGAAGAGGGGTCGGGGCAACTGCTGTGTGAGTTGGCGGAGAATTACCCCACTATATTTGCATTTTTTTTTTTTTTTTTTTTTTTTTTTTGATAATATGGTAAGTTTCAAAGTAAAAATACTAAAGAAACACCAAATAATTTTCAATATGGATATGGGTATTTTGACTGAATAAAATACTAAAATTTTCACAAAATACCGTATTTTCTCAAACATACTCAATTTTTCAAATGCCCCATATGAGTATCAAACCATTTAAAATTTTGCATGTATTTTAACTGTGTTAGAGTTTTTTGAATTAAATACTAAAATTTTATAAATACTTTTTTTTCTCGAAAATACTGAAATTTTTAAAATTCGCAATAAGGGTATAAATAGATTCGAAATCATGCATGTTCTTTAACTGCTTCGGAGATTTTTGAATGAAATACTAAAATTTTCTCAAAATACTGTATTTGCTCGAAAATACTCATTTTTTTATGATTCGCAATATTTTTATCAAACGATTCGATTTTTTGCATGTATTTAACTGCCTAAGAGTTTTCTAGAAAAGCAGGTAAAATTTAGCTTCGTTTGATATCCATATCGCAAATCACGAAAATTTGAGTACTTTAAAAAAATACGGTATTTTGTGTAAATTTAAGTATTTTATTGAAAAAAAACTCTACAACAGTGAAAATACATGCAAAATTTCGAACTGTTGGATACCCATATTTGCGAAACATAAAAATTTGAGTATTTTCGAGAAAATACGATATTTAGTGAAAATTTTAGTATTTGATTCGAAAAACTCAAAAACAGTGAAAATACCCATACCCATAGTGAAAATTATTTTGTGATTTTTATTAGTATTTATACTTTGAAACTTACCATATTATAAAAAATATGTTCGCACATATTAAAATTAAATTAAAAAAATTTAAGTATTTTTGAGAAAATACGGATTTTTTGTGAAAATTTATGTTTTCATTTAAAAACTCTAAAACAGTGAAAATGCATGCAAAATTTTTAATCGTTTGATATCCGTATTGCGAATTATAAAAATTTGAGTATTTTCGAGAAAATACGGTATTTTGTGAAAATTTGAGTATTTTATTCAAAAAACTCTAACAGATTGAAAAAAGCATGCAAAATTTGGAATCGTTTGATACCCATATTGCAAATTAAAAAAAAAATGAGTATTTAAAAAAAATATTGCATTTTGTAAAAAAATGTATTTATGCTTTGAAACTTAATATATTATCAAAAACATTATTTTAATCGAATGCATTGAAAATTTAACATAATATTGATGAATAAAGTCCATTTAAAACAGATTTTCAAAACGAGTTATCGTCCGTTATCGGCGATAAGATTATCGCCGATAGAATTAGCGAAATTCTTCATGTAAACTAATGTCAAAAACATAAACAATGACTTTTAAACCCCGCCGTTTGACTGGCATGATTTTTAAAACCCGCCAAACAAATCGCAGCACACTGAGGGTTGCTGGGGAAAAAAGTCAGTGTCAAGTCAATAATTTTCTGTTTTCGTGGCGAAGCGGTGGTGTTTTTTAGGGGTCCGGTTTTGTAACGGAACCGAATGAGGCCGAAGAAAACTGGCCAAGATATTTCCTGAATCCCGATCTCTGCATCATTTGAATAATTTAACTTTACAAAAAAATATTTTGTGGTTCCAGATCTCGATCGGATGATGGAAGGTGAAGTATTCCGATTCAGGCAGACGTGGAGTGCAATGAAACAAATTTTCGTCAAAATGTTTTAAGTGAAGCTGAAGCAGAAGATTAATTATGTGTTATTTGTCTTTTTGTATAATTTCTAAATTTACAAGTGAAATAAATATATGTTTTTACGGGGTGGGTCTTGTTGTTGGAGAAAGTGTATAAATTCGAAATTGTATCGAATTTGATTACTCATATTGTTTGTTTCTCGATCATGGAAAATTATTGAATATGAAATAAATAATGAAACATGAAAAAGAGAGAACACAGTTGTATTATTTTTTTTATTAAGATTCTTTAATGCTTTTTTTTTGTTTTTCTTCATCCATTTTTCTCTCAAATCAAGACAGTAAGCAAAATAGCGACTTCCTTTCCTCTAAAATCTTCCCCTTTCCTCTGCATTGCTATCGTTTAATCTGGGGCAAGAATAACGGGAAGCAAACAAGTCATAAGGAAAGATTGTATTTATGGCGTACAGTCTATCCTCGACATTTTTTAACAACCCAAGCCCCAGAATCCTTTTATGTTTTTTTATGAAACGGGGTGCAGAAGAATTTCCGAGAATTTTACCGACACAAATAATTATATTTAAGAACTTTTTAAATGTCACGTCATTTTAATCCAGAACAACTAAAAAACATGTCAGTACTCTCATCCGAATTGTTTGAACTAGAAATTCGGATTCCTAAAATAACTAGGCCAGTTTTCTCCGGCTTAATTTGGTCCTGTTATAAATAAGACCGAAATCCCAAAAAACACCACCGTTTGAAGGAAAACAGAAAACTTTTGACAATGACTTTTCCGGTTTTCCCCTTGCAACCCCCGTGTGCTGCGATTTGTTTGGCGGGTTTTAAAAATCATGCCAGTCAAACGGCGGGGTTTAAAAGTCATTGTTTATGTTTTTGACATTAGTTTACATGAAGAATAACGATAACGATAACAATAGATTACACTTCACCTTCCAAAAATGTCAAAAATGACAGTGCAGTCTCAACTCGAGGGAACATTAAGTTTGGGGTCCCCAGAATCATGTGCAGTTTTAATTTTTCAAAAATAGTTTGTCTGGGTCAAATGGTTTTTCTCCAAATTTTGTATTGAGAATTAGGGCGGTTCGTAGCTCTTGCATACAACACAACACGTCCCGACGATAACGATATTGGTTATCGTTACGATAATATTATCGACGATAATTCTATCGATTCTATGTATTAAGAGAATGAAGTATGGAGTTGTAGAGATTTGGGTGTAGAGATCTATGTAATGTAAGTTGTGTGAGTGTAGAGATCTGTATGAAAAGATTTATGTGGAAAGTTGAATAAAGATAGTATAGAGATTTGAGTGAAATAAGTTCAAAAAAGACAGCATAGTGTACAGTTGATTGTAGAGAGCTGAGTGCAGGAAGTTAAGTAACAATTTTACTGAAGAGATTTGTCTGCGCAGGCGAATGTTAAACTGACAGCTTGATGTACAGAGTTGTGTAGAGATTTGAATGAACATTGTAAAAATTGTGAAAAGTGCCAGATTTGAGGGATCATTCAGAACTGAATGTAAGTTGAGTCTAGAGTTCAGAATAGACATTAACCAAAGTCACCCCACAGTCCGGTACGAAACGGCGAGTTCGCAGAACTCGCGCGCGGGGGAGCCCAGAAAATTTATGAATAATAATGCATCATCCTCTCGACGACGACGCAATGTGGACTCCACATATGCTGGCCGATGATGTCCCGGGATGAGTCCGTTGCGGAACTGGTCGATGTCATCGAGGCTGTTTTTGTTTGTTGCGTCCCCCGAAATGCGGCGCAGATTTGATCTTGTGAACATCTGAATGCGTGAACAAATATTGGGGTTTTGAATTAGAAAAAAAAATAGAGACGGACTGAATGCGAATTTTGGGACATAATTGATTAGAGAGAATTGCACATCCTGACAAAAAAATCAATGTTACTAATTTTCATAACCTCAAAAAAGCTTAGTTCCTTGACAGAACATCAAATTCAAGTATTGTCACTCTACACGTCACACGCAAGGCTCACTACATCGATCCAAAAGCTTCCCCGGATTCCCCGGTTGACTGAAACTACTTTCGCTCCAGTAAACATCTCTATCATAGAGATAGAGTGTGTGTGTGTGTGTGTACATACTACTTCAGGACTCCTCGTCCCCGCCGTTCCAACACTTGTTCAACTGTCAACGTGTACCTGCTGAAAGGTGTTCAATCAGTTCAACAACACTATCGACGACGTCTACCTGCAGATTGTCAACGGAGGGGACGTCCAGGTCAGCATCAACAACAATAATGACGTTGCAGCCGAAGGGGCGTTCTGTCTACACCGGAATGATTTCTGGAAGATGACTGCACTCTGGACTGGCGCTGTCATGCTGCTGCATACCCTCGGGGGCAAACAACTAGTGAACGGTTGTAAGCATTTTGCGACGAGTGGCGTGAATATGATTATGTTCTGAGGGAAGAGATTGTCTGATTGGTTCTCTAGATATCTCAAGCCATATGACTTCCAGTCCTGGCACCAATGCATATCGAAAACGAAGGCGTAGATTTGGTCCAGCCTATTAAAGCGATTCGATTAGCTTTACCTGGAAATTTCACTAGGTTGAATGTGGTTTAATCAGCTGGAAGTTGGTTTACGTCAAGTTCACTGGAGCGCAAATGGAAGATTTCACGCCTCGTATAAACATTGCTTGTTTTCAAAAGCTGCAATAATATCAATAAATATCTTCAACCAACAAGACCCTAGAATCAAAACCACTTGAATCTTCGACAAATTAGATATTTTTGCTTACATCACTTAATCAAAAGGGGTTCCAAAAATCAAGCCACTATCATTAGCTCCAAATGGCACCCGATTAACACAAAACCCCTCTAAATATCAACCCACCACAAATAAATACCATCCGAATTGTGGTCACTCGCTCATTTGCCAAGCTTTTCCCCCAAATTAACCAGAAAGCTCCACCCGGAAAACCGATTGCGCGTCGATTTGCGTTGATTGGATTAGGTGTAACCGCAAGGTTTAATTTGTTGTTTGCTAGCCCGCTGACAATCAGAGCCAGAATCAACACCATCGCAGTCAACCTGCTGACGTAAACCCAATCAACTAACCTAACCAAAGGAGAGAGCCCGGGCCATTAGTGCTCATAATTAATAAAGAAATTCCGGCGAGCTTTTCCCCCAAAACAAGGGGGAGAAAAGCCAATCAATAGTAGTGATGTCACTGTCAGCAGGTTTTTGTTGGTGGCTCGCTCAAATGGAACAGATTTGATTGTTGTGGCCAGAGTGGGAGGCGGTTATTATCATTGTTTAATTTCCCGCCCACCGACAACAACGCTCTACTTTTTGGGAGGAAAAATGGAGAGAATCATTCCCGGGAACGTCCGAGAACGAGATGGCTTTGTCAGTCGGAGGATGCGCTCGTCTTCTTTTTGCGATGCACTCAGTTGAGAAAAAACTGGTCAAGTTATCAATTTTTCAAGTTTTCAACAATTCAATTTGAAAAATATGAAGCTTAAATCATGCAATTTAACTCTTTTCGTATTCAGGATATTTTAAACTACTTTTTGGCAAGCCCATAACTCAGAGAAAAAAAAAGATAATAGAAAATGTTCTGAGAAAAAGTTAGCGTTAAAACAGAAGTTTCAATATTAATTATTTAAAAAACAAAACATGAGAAGATTTAAACTGTCCTGAAAATGGCAATTACTTTTTCAAGATATAAAAAAGTTTTCATTGAGTGCATCTGCAATATAATGCCTGGAAAAAATGGATTCTAAATATGGAAGAATGTCTTTTCTAGTTTTATTCATCAAAATAAAGTGATATAAAATGGTTCATTTTATATCGTTTTTTTTTATTTTGGAGTAAATCTCTAGAATTTCACAAAAAAAAACAAATTTCAAGCAAGATTTTTTTGAATTTTGGGATAAATAGAATCAAAAAATGCTTTAACTATCATCACAGTAATACTACATTATAGACTCGTTTATCCGATGTTTCGATTATCCAAAGCTTCGATTATCTGATGTTCGATAATCCAGTACTTCATTAAATCGAATCATGAACAAAAAATGTTTTTTTCTTATTTTTTATTTCCTTACTTTAAACATAAAATTTGACTTCTGAAACACCATTTTATTAAAATTTGAGTTGTTGATTGTCTTTTAGCTTTCCAAATACATTTTCTCAGTATTTCAACACCGTCATTTTTGTCGCCATCTTGGTATTAAATATTCTTAATCACTAAAGAGCATGTTTGGGGTCATATTCAAGTTCAACAAATAGAAAAAAGTAATTCGATTATCCGAAGACTGATTATACGAAGATTCGATAATCCAAAGTGTTAAGAAAGGCCTTTGGATGATCAAGTCTGGACTGAGCCACCGAAGATTTGCAAAATATCAATGCTTGAAATAATTTTGTTCTTCATCAACCCAAAGTTCAAAATTGGTAAATCATTAAAAAGTCTTAATTTCAAGTGCTTTTTTTATTTTTATTAGCCTTTTTAGTCAAGGTTGGATATCAAAAATACTTATTTTCAGGCAAAAGACATCTTTTACGCTAGAGTTGAGGACTTTGCAAAATCTGGTACCGGAGTTATACACTTTTGAAAAAATGTGAATGTTCTAATATGATTCTTTTGTAAAGTTTTCTGTTCTATTTCTAGTTATTTTTTTAAATTATTTTTTTATAAAGTGTATATCACTTATTGAATTGAATCACTTATTGAATGAGCATGAAACACTTACTTATGTCATTGTGAAATGCCATTGTGAAATGCCTATAGCAAAATTCTAGATTCAATTTTCAAAACAACCTATCCGTCATGGGTTTTTTATGCAGATAGAATCTTTGGATTTAATCTAGAATTGATTTTTCATCTGGAATGATGTTAGATGAATTTTTCGAAAATATTTTAGATTTTTTCAAAAAACTATTTTTTTCAAAAGTATTTTTTTCGGAATTAGATTTTTACCATACCATTATTTTAACCCTGTTGAAAACATCAAAAACTAAAAAAAAAATACATATTTTGGGAATTTAACTTTAAGTTAAAAAAGTGAAAATTCCTGCAACTTTGCTAAATACATCAAATCTATCAGAAAAGCCTTGATGAAACAGTAAAAAATGAATTGCAAAATGGCTTTTGATAAAAAATATTTAAGTAAAAATTCGATTTGCAAAAACCTAAAAAAATACTAAATTTTTGCCGATGTTTTTTATCGATTAGTTTTTTTTCTAAATTGGTTAGAAACTTGTTTGGACTTACCAATGATTCAAAATAGCTAGTTTGCATCTTAGGAATAAAGTAAAAGAATAGACAAAAATTTATTAACATTATACAGTTTACTCTCACGTTGTCGATATTGAAGGGACCTTCGAGAGTGGGAGTTATCAAAATATAGAACTGTAATATATAATAATATCAGATCTCACTTTTTGTGAAAAGGAGGAAAGAATTATTGCAAGAAATATTTTTACGAAAATATTTGTTTTTTTTTTGTAAGAATCTTGATTAAAATATATTTCAAAAATTAAAGCTCAAATGTCATACCTACTTTTTTTTTTTTCAAATGAAATGCTTTTTACTGTCAAAAATTTACAAAGTATCACTGAATATTGAAATAAAATAAAGTTTGGCGCTTTTATGATTGGCGGTCGACATCATAAAATTTGTAAAAAACCTCAGTGTCCATGCCGATCAAAATTTAAAAAAAAAATGTAACATTAACAATGTCTTCTAAATAGCTTCGAAATAGATTAGAAAAATAATGATGCCATATCGCCCCGCATAAATGAATTTGTTGCCAAAATTATCTCAAATTCTAAATGCAAAAAGTTTTTTGTCTTAATTTTTGAACAATATTATCAACGGTTTTGCTGAATTAGCAAAGTTATGGAAATTGGAGATTCAATCATATTTTTTCATGAAATTTACTCGGGCAAACGGTAATAATAAAGTTCATGCCATTTCAATAACAAATACTGTTAAAATAACAGAAAGTGTTATGGAATCTTATTGAAAAATCAATTTTTGCATAAGAGTTTAATAAGAGTTCATGTTATCATAACAACATTTGTATTGGTCTGATATTGGTTGAAAGCCAAAACTACTTTAGAACTACATTTTTTGTTATGGAAGAATACCTCAACAGGGATGATCGGATTAGTTGTCAAAATAACAAAAAATAATAACAAGATTTGTTCGAAGAATAACTAAAATTGTGATTAGTCTGTTATTACAATAACAATCCAATAACAAAAAAATCATTACGGCAAATAACAAATCTTGTTATAAATAACATAAAACGTTATTGGCCTAGTATTTTCAAATATCAAAAAATGTTATTCCCAAGTTATTTCCGTCTGCTCGGGTTTGTTCTTTGATAAGCTGCAAACGTAAAATTTCTAAATAATTTTAACAATTTGTATTACTATTACTAAGAAACTGAGTTTTCCCTACGCTACCAGCGAAAGAATCAACTATCCGAAAAAATAATGAAAATGTCACTCCGAGTCCTTCCCAGCTCCCGGACAAATGGCCATTTGGTCCTCCCCGAGGAGACCCAAAGACAGCCAGGGCCGGCCAGCAGACAAACAGATGCGGACATCACCAATTCTGCTGCTCCTCGAGGACTTAAGCTCGACAATTTGTGGCAGAATGGGCCAGGACAAAAAAAAAAACATTTTTTTTTTGCTGTCACATACGATGCCGTTTGTCCTCCCTCAGGGTGCCTGCCCCGGATCTTTTTCTCACTCACTCACTCACCCGGTGTGTTGGGGCCTCTGTGTGGAGGAGTGTGGTCAGCTTTGTGTTTCCTTAGGCAGAGGGAGCATCAACATTTTGGGAGGCTCGGTATTCCGGTATTCTGGCCACGAACGTGGCGTTACTTGGAACAGTGCTTTCTTTTCAAGCATTTTAGTTTTTTTTATGAACTTTTAAAAAAAATATAAATCTCTTGAAATTTTGAAATAAAAATCTAAACCAATTACCAAAATTACCAAAATTTACAAAAAATCGCCATATTGTTCCCACTGTGATTCGCCAACCTCTCTGGAAGGGCCTTGCCAAAGCTCGGCCCCTGGCGAGAATAGGAAATATGTCACCAAATCATTCATTTCCATCGCCCGTGACATGTGGACACGAACAAACTGGAGAGCAAATAACAAACATATCATCGCGGTGGATTGGGGGAGAGGCAGGTCGTTTTTTTGTTGTTGTTGCATTTGCGGTTATGAAAGAGACCTATGCGATTGTGGACGGGCGGTTTGTGGGGACAATGTTGCTTTGAATGAAATTATGATCGATGGAGGACGAGGAGCCTTGATTGGACATGTGCCCATTAGGTGGGAGTAGTGGGGAGGGGTGGTCTTGCGGAACTATTCATTATTCAGGTCAAGTCTATATGTTGGCCGAAAATGTTCGAATTCATATGTTATTTGATAAAAAGCAGTCGTAAATCGATTCAGTTTTGAGATTGAACTCTCGTTCTTAAGGTATGGTACGTATAAAATAGAATACATTTTCATAATCAATTCTACATACTCACTTACTCACGAGTTGTTGAAGGAGTCAACATTTGAAACTTACCTGAAAAGAGAAAAAGTAAAAGAATAATTACAAATGAGTTGGATACGTTGCTTAAATGTTTAAATAAATTTGATAATGCAACGTTGCGTGACATCCTGCAGTAATACAGCCAATGCAAAGTCACTTTGGCTCGCGAGATTCATTATCTCCGCTTGAAGTGCATGTTATTTGAGAATTATACTTTCATTGAAATAATTAATTCATCCACTCATTCCACTCAAAAAAATACAGCTGGATTTCAAATAAAAAACTGACGTTCCCCACATTGATACACTTATATTGTACGCGCAACACAATACTACTTCGGTAACGTAATTAATCTGATTTATTCAGTTTTAACGCGTTTTGACACATGGTGGTCGTGGTTAAATTAATTCGCACCTCCCCCCATGGGCACATTGGTACCACACTGTCAAATTCCCTTGCATCGACTTAAGTCCATTTATCATCTCTCGGTGTCTCTCTGTGTAACAAGGTGCACCCTCAGAATAACACGATCCAATTAAGGTTCCAACCTGAACACCACAGAAAATTACAATTTCAAATGCTGGCCACAGCTCGTTTTGAGTGACTGCTGAAACGCCGATAAACTACCCCGTCAAATGTTTGTTTGTTTTTTTTTTCGGCTAGAGCAGTCATTGAAATTCAAACTTGGTTTTAAAATGGTTAGTGCTTGTTAGTGTGAGTTGCATTTGAAGGGTTAGTGGCGCTAAACCATAAACTGAGTTGTAAATTAAGTTCTGAAATTAGTTTAATCTTTGAAACTTTGATAAAAGTAAACTTTAATTTCTCATGACACTTTATCGAGAGTACCTAGAAGGTAGACATATTGTAGATTTCATATGGCTTGAGTGACATTCAGATCTGTAGGTATACGCCAAAGAGGTCGAACTAAAGTACCTACATTGATCACCGTTGGTATATAAACTGTGTCATTCGGCAGATCATCAACAGTCTTATTACTGAATCCAAACTACCAGCTAACACTAAACAACATAACAATGACATTCATTACGGAAGACAAACCCGCCAAGCCGGAACCGTTCTGCTCGTTCTGCCTGCGGGAACGTCCTCAGAACGTCGAGTTCTACAAGCACGTCATCGGCGCATCCCAGGAAATGTGCGGATCGCTGCAATCGATGCTGGGCTACGACTTCAACCTGTCGAACTTTGCCATCTGCAAGCCCTGCTGGAAGGTGATCCAGCTCATCCAGGACTTTCGGCTGCGATGCTTCAAGGCGAACGAGGTCGTGCAGCGAATGACGAAGGGGTTGAGCAACGACGTCGACGACGGATGGTTCTCGGCGAAGAACCTGGCGACGATCGAGAACGTTAGGATGGGCGTTCAGGATCAGATGCGCCACATCGAGAAGATCAACGTTACGAGGAGGACGCTGCTGTTGGACGATTCTACGGAAGAAATCGAAGATCGTCAATCTTCGATTGAAGAAGAGTCAATCGAATCGGAAATTACTATTAGTGAAACAAAGATCGAATCTTCTGATGACAACGTCGTTACACCAGTCAACACTGAATCCATCCACCAGTGCACCATCTGCTTCGAGCGCCTTCCATCCCTTGATGCCCTGAGTGATCACCTTCTATCGCATCCCACCAACGATTCCGTGAAGTGTAAAATGTTTTGCGACATGCGTTTTACCAGTTGCGAAGCCAGGGCTCAACATTCGCGAGTTTGCGCCGATAGGCCGCGAACGTGTACGGTTTGTGGCATGTTATTTCCCAACAGGGATATGGTGCGCCTCCACTGCAAGGAAGCCCACCCGGATGAGAGCTCTTTTGCGTGTGGGACGTGTGGTAAACGCTTCCGGCGGAAGGGTACCCAGCTAACTCACGAACGGATTGCGCACACCGAATATCGACGGATTTATCCGTGCGCAGTGTGTGGCAAGATGTTTGGATACCAGGAGCAAGCTCGAGCACATGCTCATCAGATGCATTCGAAAGAGATTGTCTCCAGAAGTAGTCTTTTGGAAGAATAGAATATTTTATGAAAAATGCTTTTGTAAATAAATAAAGTCATACTGCTCAAAAATTAAATCTATTGTTTAAAGTGTTTTTAGATTAGATCGCTTCATGAAATTTCTCATTATCATGGTATCAAACTTCATGGTTTTTGATTCTTTACATTAAAATTATCATCTCAACATAGTTGGCTCAATTACAATTGATTAGATATTTTCTAAAACATTTTTTTTCGGTAAATCAATTTTCTTGGTCATGTCTTCAACATAATATCTACATTCCAAGGGAGCGTTCTTTTATGACGTACTCCACACAAAAAAATAAAATTTTCATGTAAATAATGTTACTTTTTCGCAATTCTGCTTAGAATTTTCAATATGGCTTTAAATTTCACTAAAAATATACTTTTGTGATTTTTTCTCAAAATCCGTAATTTTTTTAATGAGTTTAAAATGTTTTAGGGGACACGACTTCGCTTCTTTTATGTTTTTTTTAAATAGATTTTTGTAAAAAAAATCTTGTACTTAAAATTGTTTGACCACATTTTTTTCTAAATGGAATTGCAATCAAAAAGTACTTTACATTTTTTTGATCAAGTGCACCATTATCAAAATAAAGCAATTAAAAGTTAAATAATGTCCGATAAAATTCGTTTTTTTTTTGCTTTTGAAAATGGTGTCCATTCCTAAAAATATTTTTTTTTTTCGAAAAGTTTCGAAAATTTTGACAAAGAAACATTCAAGATTGGATCACTGGTTGCTAAGATACAGCGGATATAAGAAAATGAAACAGGATAATTGTTTTCTTAAGTCTCACCCAAACAATCCTCCATTATCTAATGTCGATATCTCAGCATTTAAGGGGTTACATACATGTAGAAAATCACAATATTTCATATTTCAGAAAATTTATTAAATCAACCTAAAAGATGATTTTCAATCACTCCTGAAAGTTTCATGCAGTTTAAATTTGTGCTCAAGTCAACCTCTGACATTTTTGCCGATTTACATGTATGTAACCCCTTAATGGTCAAATTTTCAATGTTGAAATATGAAACATTCGTGAAATTTTCCGATCTTTTCGAAAACAATATTTTGAAATTATTTGAATCAACACTATCAGCTCAAAAGAGCCAAACAATCAGTATTATTCGCTTTTGAATTGTTTGTTATTCAATGTTTCTTTTACAAAATTGCAAAAAAAATCTGAAAATTTTCGAAAAATAAATAAAGGACAATCGTGGTCATAATTTTTAAAGTAAAAAAAAACGGAATTTTTCTGGCAAAATTTATCTTTGAATGGCTATATTTTGAAAACACAGGGCACTTAATAAAACAAATTTTAAAGTTTTCGATTGCAAATTCGATTTAAAAAAAATTACTTTAAAAAATCTTGAATAATTTTTTTTTTTCATAAAAAGAACTTTCTAAGACTGGTACAAATTTGATTTAAAGTTTTTGTCACCCCTCTCCCCCCTCCCCTTCAAAGTCGGTCTGAAAAGTCAGAGAGCAAAAAAAAAACTTTTTAATGTCAACAAAAATTTATGTGCAATTAGCTGAAATCAATAGAAAATACATTCCCTTGCGTTTAGAATTATTTTTAGAATGTTTGGGTTTATAATAAAAATCTTTTGAATTTTTGTAATTTTTTGACGCACAGTACCACAAACAGTTTTTTTTTCGGTTAGATTTTTATTTTCGTCAAATCATTTTTTTAAACTAATGCTTGCAAAACAACTGAACTAGTGCAAAATGCATTTTAAAATACTTTTTTCATTCAAATTTTCAGACTATGGCTTGTTATCTAATTTTTTTTAAATTTCTACTTCAACTTCTACTTCTACTGTTGTTATCAGAGTTATCTCCTTTTTCTCCATAACTCCATGGCAGCAACAAAATAAGATTCACAAATCACAAGATTGTAGCCCATCACTCAACTCTCAGCTCTTGTAAACTTTTCCCGAAAGGAACGCCAACATCAGCACTTTTCTTTTTATTATTTGAATTTCCCGCAGCTTGCGATTTCCCCAGAAAAATATAACCTTCCCAGTTTTGAAGAGCTGCTATCAGCCACGAAAATCTCCAGTATCAGCCATTTTCTGGCGGCGCCCCCGGCTTCCGGCGAAAATCTTCTTCGTTTTTCCGGCTGGTTTGAGGTCGCTTCGCGAGGGAGTGTCAGTTTTTTTGTTGCTGCTGCCACCCCGGTTCCGGTGACTAATTTCCAGCGTTTTTATTACGTTGTCATTTACACAGAAAACGCATTTTCTGCAGTTTTTAAAACTCAAACATAACAAACATTTAAAAAATGAGCAAAAGAAGTCGAAAGAGAGAGAGAGAGAAGGCAACTCTCTTTCACTCTCGTCTCGGAAATGGTTTGTTGCTTTCATTAAATAAATGTGTTCAAAAACAAACGACTAAAGTAATTAACATTTTAATGTGTTTTATTTTCGGTGAAGCGCAACACACCGCGGAGAAGCTGACTCTGACTTGCTGCTGGGTTGGACCTTAATGTGCGCCGTCTCTTTTTGCCACACTTTAAGGTCGCGGTTCGAATCCCACCACGGCCGCGGTATCAGTTTTCAGAGATCGAATAATTAAAGCACCTTTTTTTCGGGCGTTTGCTCGCCTTTTGTTTTTTTCATTCACCGGTTTGTGTATTGTGTTGTCTGTGTGTGTGTTTGTGATGTTTTTTGTTGTTTTCATGTGCTCATTAAAACGGAACCGCAGCAGTGTGGAAAAAGATAGCAACCCTCTTGGGGGAAGGGCGTGGCCTATGCCACGTTGGAAGAGGGGAATTTTTTTGGTGGCGTTCGTTGTTTCAATAAAGGAAGGTAAACAAAAACATGATTTTGATATTTTGGCCAAATCAACTCTTTCATTAAGGCTAGTTAACATTTTAGAAAAATGCGTTAAATTAAATTTGTTAACAATGTGTAAATTTGAAAGGTTAAATTAACCGCATTCAATGTGTAACTCAACCTTAACCAGAAAAGTGGTATATTTCTACATTTTCAGAGCTAATATTACACATTTTTTCGTAAATAAAAGATGTAATATACAATAATGATTTTTTAACTGTGTCTACCCAAATTGTTATATACATAGATGATATTTTATGAGTAATTATTCCCGATCAAGAAGTGCTCTTTTTTTTGCAAAACATTTAACATACAAAAAAAATGACAAAATATTTCAAGGTTGAAGTGCGCCGATTTCAAATTTATATGGAGATTTTCATAAAAACTAATGATGCAAAATGTTATTTTTTGCGTAGGGATGAAATTGCAAAAAAAAAGTCACAAAACAAAAAAGGCAAATTTAAAAATTTCTAGAAAAAAATCAAGAAATTGTAAAAGATTAATCAATTTTCAAAATGAACTGAATTTTTATCTCAAAATTTCAAAAAAAAAATATCAATAACATTCTAAATGAAATGTTATTTTTCAAACTACATAAACAATGTTTCTTCAAATTTTCTTGTACTCTAGAGTTACCCTTTTGAGCTAAAATATTTAAAACAAGAAAATTTTGAAATCGTCTTTTTTCAAAAATATGTAAGATCATAAATCAATAAGATGTTCTCGAGATCTCCTGAAAGTCTATCAGAAAATCCCTTTTCAATTTTCATGATTCAAATAAATTCAGCTAGATTGGTTTTTCAATGTTGAAAAAAAAAATAGATTTTGTATCAGAGTTCCTGCTTTGGAGATGCGAATTGCTTCAAACAAGGTTTAAATCAAGGTTGTTAACGAATAAAACTATCTAGGCTCGATAACGATAACGATAATTCTATCGGCGATTATCTTATCACCGAAAATTGACGGTTACTCATTTTTTAAATCATTCTGAAATCGATTTATTCAACCATAGCCTGTTAAATTTTCAATGCTTTTACTAAGAATATATTTTTAAAAATCTAAGATTCAAAGTAAAATATGTTCTCGAAATGGTTCACAAAATACTGTTTTTTACAAATTACCCTATTTTTAAATACTCATATTTTCAAAATATTCAATACGAATCAAAGGATGTTTTTTATGTTTTTTTTTACTTTTTCAAAGTATTTTTGAAAAATGCTAATATTTTCACAAAATACCGTATTTTTCCGAAAATACCATTTTTTTTTTATTTGCAGTATGGGTATTCAACGACGCAAAATTGTGTATGATATGAAGCATACACAAATTGAATGTATGTATAAAGCATGCAAAATTCCGCAAATATTGCATATTTTAAAAATATGAGTATTTTTGAAAAGATACATTGCTTATTTTGAAAATTTGAGTATTTTTGAAAAAAAATCTAATTCGTGAAAAACCCAAAAAACTTATAAAAAGTAAAATAGAAATAATAAAATTTTTAGTATTTTTTTTAGATTCCTTTATTCATGCAAAACGTAAACAACCAAAAAGCTAATATGTCAAATTAAGGTTCATTCACAACTGTCGCCGCAGCCTGATCGGCATGCATTTTCTTAAGATGATTGGTAAGAGACTGCTTGCACCAGTACTTCATGGGACATAACTGGCACACAAATGGTTCCGATGTTGCGTGACTTGACATGTGCAAAGTCACCGCGTACTGCTGCTTGAACATCTTGCCGCACACTTTGCACGGGAAAATTCGTGCATTTTCCGAATGCTGGCACCGCTCGTGCGTTCGCAGCTCAGTTCTCGTCTTGAAGCGCTTGCCACACGTCAGGCAGGCAAGGTTGCGGGCGTTTTCCGCGCAGATCCTCTCGTGATGTGCTCGTCTCGGTTCACTGAAGAAGAGTTTGTCGCAGTTCTGGGTACACTGGAAGGTGGCAATGACTCCGTGCTTTTTTAAATGCCTTTGCAAATGCTTCGGCGAACAGTCGGAAGATGCAATTCCCATGTGATGAACACAAAAGGGACCATGACGGTTGAGTCCTTTTTTGGACTTGAACATCCTGTGACATTGCAAACACTCGTGCTGAGCCGAGCGAGCTTCGTCCATCTCGATGGTAGCTGCAACTTCTTGTTCAATCGATGGTTCTTGTGTTTCCGAATTCTCACTTCTTGCATCGGATGAATCCACCTCGTCACCTTGATTGTTGTTCTCCCCTACTGCAACTTCGTCAGCAGAATCGTCCAGTACAAGCACCCGCTTCGTAGTGTTGATCGTCTCGATATGGCGCATCTGATCCTGAACGCCCATCCTAACGGTCTCGATCGTCGCCAGATTCTTCGCCGAGAACCATCCGTCGTCGACGTCGTTGCTCAACCCCTTGGACATCCGCTGCACGACCTCGTTCGCCTTGAAGCATCGCAGCCGAAAGTCCTGGATGAGCTGGATCACCTTCCAGCAGGGCTTGCAGATGGCAAAGTTCGCCAGGTTGAAGTCGTATCCCAGCATAGATTGCAGCGAGTTGCGCATTTCCTGGGATGCGCCGATGACGTGCTTGTAGAACTCGACGTTCTGAGGACGTTCCAGCAGGCAGAACGAGCAGAATGGTTCCAGTTTGTTTTGATCTGGTAAAGCAAAGGTTGGAGAACTCTGCTGGTTATCAATAATAGTGTTGGTGCAGGTAGCCATTTTCAGTGCGTTGCTGAATTTGCTGTGTGGTAATAGTTGATGAACACATCAGCTTATATACCATTATTGGACTCGAAGGTACTATTAATGCCCTAAAACGATGCTCTGAAGGTTACCTGTATGAACATTGTTGACTGTTATTCAGCTCAAGCTACCTATGAGCTTCTGAATCATCACGATGAACCATTCTTATTTGATGTACCTTAGCCTGATGTACTTTGCCAACATGATCATGAAAAGTTTGAATAAATTTAATTTCCGATGTGTAATAATCCAATATCAAATATCCATGAAATACCTTTAACACTTCATTCCACAATCCATCCCTATCACTACCAGACAAACCCAAAACTCAGACCAGAAAGGTGAAGGAACCCACGTCACCACGTCTAGCCGGTTATTAGTTCAAATTAGTGCAAAATCCCAAAATTAGATAATTCTATAATTTGCTTTCCTTTTCCCTCATTCTCGCTGTCCAGCTCAGATGACCTGACTCAGCCACAACTCCTCGCTTATTCCGTGACACATCCCGGCAATAAAGCATCCCCCACCCATTCCAACCAACCAGCCAGGTCGTCGGTCGGTCAGCCCTGGGACACAAAAACAACCGGTCATCATGGTTCTCATCACCATTCATGCTGACACCGCTGCAGCATCACTCAAAACCAGAAGCCAAGTCAACGTGAACCGTGCCAGATAAAGCACCAGGACGGAGCTTTTCCACCACCCTCCGTCGGGTCGTTGTCACTTCCGAAAAAGGCTAGCCTTGCTGTTCCTCGGAGGCGAAGGCCGCGGGTCTAGCGAGAAGGGAAATAGACAAAACTGGAACTATTGCTGTGGATCTTTGTGAGAGCGGGACTGAGCCGCATTAAAAACTCGTTCAGAAGGGTGAATTGGGTCAAATAAGTTTAAATTTGTTTGGTTATGTATTTGTATTTTGCATTTTACCCTCAAGTTAATTTCAATTATTCCATTTATATATTTTTGAACATTATTTAGACGAGTAAAAATTTTCACTTCCCGGGCAGACGTTAATAACAAAATTCATGTCATTTCAATAACAAATATAACAAAATTTGTTATTGGTCTGATATTGGTTGACAGCCAAAACAACTTTGGAAAAAACATTTTTGTTATGGAAGAATACCTACAACTGTAATTAGGATGATCGGATTAGTTGTTAAAATAACATAAAATAATAACAAAGATTTTTTCGAAGAATAACTAAAAATGTTATTAGTCTGTTATTACAATAACAATCCAATAACAAAAAAATCATAACGACGAATAACAAATTTTGTTAAAAATAACATAAAATGTTATTGGCCTAGTATTTTCAAATATAAAAAAAATGTTATTCCCACGTTATTTCCGTCTGCTCCGGTTTACCATTAATCATCCACTGATATTATCAGTAAAAAAATCTTAACACTTTTATAACGAAATTTTCTGAACATGGTTCAATCCAAATAAAAAAAAAATGTTCAGGTAGATCTTTCAATATTACTCTTAAGCAAGATGATTAGCATCAGCGGTCCATTAAAACATATTTATCAAACATAAATAACATTTTATATGTGCAAATAAATATTCGGGAAGTTAGATTTTAGAAATAAAGGATACTGCAAATGACCGATTCTTCGTCTCCTTTTCAAAAAAAAATCCAAGTTTTCTACAGCGTTTTGGCTGTAGTGGCAAAATAAAAGAAGAAACCCCCCAATGTTATTACATATTTGGAAAGATAATTGATTTTCCTACAAAGAAATATCATGTAGAATGAACCATATAGTACCTGTGCTTCCCCTGAAATAAAAATGTAGCGTGACGGGACAACATCGTAAAAATGGACTTTTAAAAGGCACACTACAAAAATCGCTACAGTTTTGCCAGTTTGATTTTTAGAAACTTTTGCTCTTCTACACATTATCACAAATTAAAAAAAAACGAATCTTTTCTCCTTGAACTGAAAGAATTGGATGAAATTTGAGTTTTTGCCAGCCATTTATTTTCGTGACGGGACAACGAAAGGAGCAGATTTATGAAAAAACTCCTCTCCCGTACAATGGCTTGCAGACCACTTTTGGTCAATGTTCTTGGCTTTTAAGATAAGAAAACGCATTTAAAGCACATTGCAATTATTGCATCATAGTAAAAATGATTTTTTTCATATTAAAAATCATGTTGAAAATTGAAAAATGTGACATTTTGGTGTAGCTTCGCTAAGAATCGGTCAAATATGGTCCAAAAAATCAGGTGGTATTTTTTTAACTTTAAATTTTGTTGGATTTTTGAGTGCAATCGGCTGAAAACAATTTAAAAGTTATTTATTATCATTAGTCAATTCAAATATATTTTGAGATTTTATGAATTTTAAATGTATAGTTCTGCAAAAAAAACTCAACAAAAAAAATTTTCTTCAAATTTTTTTTTTTAAATTTATTATTGCAGACCTACTGTAGTGTCATTTAATGCATTTTCCATGTTTTTTGCATTGAAATATTGAAATTCCAGCTTTAAATTTTTATTGTTTTTTTTTTATGCAAAAAAAAATTATCAAAACCCATTATAAAAGCTTTGCTAACTCTTCAGGTAGACTTATTAAGCTGGTGCTCATGATTATGTAAAATGTAAATATAATAAATCATGCTTAGCTAATAAAACGTTTCTTTATTCTATTTCAATAAATTTTAAAATACAGCCTGTTATTTGTTAGTTCTGTTGTTTTTTAATAATCGTCTTCAATTTTTGTAAAAAAAATACAATTTGAGCTATTTTCATTTTAAATGTAAAGACTGTTGTAAAAAAAACCTTCAGCTTTCTTTAGTAAAAAAGGCAAAAAAAGATTACTACTTGAACTTCTTTGAATAATAAATATTGAGGTTAAAAAAGGTGTACATTAGGAAGATATAAACTATCCACTTTACAGGCAATTTCACGACGAAAATGTTTTATGATAGAAATTCTTGAAGACGACATAAAAATACAATGATACTGTTAACGTTTTTTTTTTTTTTTGAGGAAAAAGTACTCATAATAATGAGGCGCAATTAAAAAAAAGTGCAAAAACTGCAGGTTTAAAATGGAATTAAAGTAATTATTGTTTTTTATGTAAAATTGTACCGCAACGAACGTTTAAAAGTTAGATTATGTTTTTGAGGTAATTTTTATCAATTTATTTGCAAAATAAACTACTGAAGTTTGGATTATTATGCACACATCGGGCCGATGACCTCATTTAAAGTTGTACTTTTATCACATGAAAGATTTTACTTAAGAGGCAGTATATGTAGATTCTGCTCGGTTTGTTCTAGGGGTCGTATCGAGGTGCTCCGATTTGGATGAAATTTTCAGCGTTTGTTTGTCTATGCATGAGATGAACTCATGCCAAAGATTAGTGCGCTGACCACGGGGACGCGCTGTCTTGTTTTTGCATGCTCATTTTCATTTCTTTTGTGTCGCTGTTTGTGTGCTTGGGTGCATGTTATTATATATAGGTGATGGGATTTTATTAAATGATCATTATATTGCATTATTATATTTAATTGATTATATAACCACACTATATTTTACACTTAACACATTATACAAAACACATATGAAACTGTAAACAGGAGCGTTTGGTACGGTATGTCCACGCATCCTTCCTCCCCTGTAGGTTCTGTGAAATGTGATCCGTTCTCAGAATCCTCTCTGCGGTAAACACAACGTAGTAGGGCTGGCCGCTTTAATTTTTGCAATGCATTTTCGGGTGTTCTCGGATGTACTGCAATTATTAATAATGACAAGAAAAGTACTTGGGGCGTAATCTAATCACAAGACTTTCCAGCATGCTTTCATCGGACTGGCTGCGTTTGTGTTAGATTAGATTAGATTAGAAAAAGTACTCATAATAATGACTTAACAACTGTTCTCAGTGTCAGACGAGCGATTCTCTCGATTTTTGTATTTTTAAAATAAATTTCTATATTTTCAAATTTGCCATTTTGCATCTTATGTTTTAACATGCTAATTTAGGGGCTCTCCAATTGAGGGCATTGAGAAAGGATCGATTTTTAGTTTTTGACAAAAAAAAAATAAGTTTTGATTAGGATTATTCAGCCAAAAATAGGTCCTAAGAAAAAAATAAACCCTTTTTGAAATAAACTTTTTTTAAAACTCGATTTTGACAAATATTACCAAATATTTTTTTTTAATTTATTTTTTTGATTTGTTAAATCATACAAAAGTGCCAAGTTTTGAGCTTTATTGTACGGTGTAAGTGAAGTTTTTTTTGCCAAACCATGGTAAAAAAAATGTTTTTTTTTTAAGTATTCAAAATTTATCAGAATAGCATCAACAAATGCTTCTTCAGGTTGAAATTATCAGAAAAAAATAACTTCTTATTTTTTTAATATTGTCTATTTAATTTGTTGACTTTTTGAAATTCAAGTCATGCTTAGAAAAATGAAGTGAATTTTCTAATTTTCTCGGAGATAAACAAGGATGGAAACCACTATTGAAAAAAAAAACAAAAGGATAAACAAATTCTGAAAAATCACTTGAGTACATTTTGAATCGATTTTTCATCCAATAATGATTTTTGCAGGCTTTTTCGGGTTATTTTTTTACATTTTTATGAATTTATTTTTATAACAATTGCAAAAGAATTTAAATTTTAACTTTTTGGAATTAAAAGAAATTAGTGAATGTTTAACTTTTCTCACGAATTATTTTTTTATTTTGTTTTATTTTCTTTATTTTATGTGATTAAAATGAACATAACCATGGTTGACTGTCTAGTGATTTGCTACTCCTTTATTGTTAGATCATCTGAAGTTAAAAAAAGAAGACTCCTATTTTACTAGTCAATACCGGCGCCATCCCAAGAAGCCTACAGTTCATCGAAGCCTCCCAGGCTGCGGTGATATGGGAATTAAACAAAAATACACTTGAAAATACTCGCACACAGGTGTTCCAATATCCAGTGCGTGTAATTTTTCTCCACGATGACCCAAACTGTCATTGTCGATGATTAGAAAGGACTTTTTTAAAGTTTAAATTTAATCCTTTTTATCATTTAAAACAATAATTCATGAGTTATTGCAACACAAATACCTTTAAATTTCTGCAAAGTCTTCACCAACCCCAACGTCCCCAGCTTGCTTCACCGTGCCTCTAACTGGCCATGACTCCACGCCGTGGTCCCTATTCTTCCGCTTCGGTCTGTGATCCACCGCCGCGGACATTGTCCCGCTTCTATCCTGTTCCGCTCACAGCAACAGACACAACAACACGTGTGTGTGTGTGTGTGCGGTAGTGACGTCGTGGCCATTCGTATCCTCCGGTTGTCATCAAACGGGACATGAACGGAACGACAACCGGCGGGAGCGAGGTTTCCTTTCGGGACGGCCAGACTGGCAAAAACAAAACAAATCAACTGAAGTAGTGTGACGGGAAGGAGGAAGACCTGAGGGGGAGGGTCGGACTTGGGGGCGTTCCGCTTGCGGCCAAATGGCAATGACACGAAAATATTATTATTTGTGGAGAAAACAGAATTCCTAGGGGACAAGTGCTTAGAGGGGACATGATTGTTGGTAGTTTCCGTTAAGGTTTGAGGTTAGAATTGAGGTCTTGTTTCAAGCTGGACTGCGGAATTGAATTCTGGATTCTCTGAATTTGTCGACTTCGACTTCAACTCCAATAATTCCAACAAAGACACAAGTCTATTGAAACAATATGCCAGAAACAACCCTACACCGTCAAAATCTGCCAGCAAAAAACATCCGAAAAACAAAACACCCAAAAATTCACACACGTCGCCGTCACCGCCATTCTCGACGTCCGCACTCATCTCTCATGACAGTTGTCTCATTCACGATTCCGCTGCGCCTGTTTATGATGGCAATTAAACGTGACACTTTCGACAAGTTTTAGGGGCGTCGGAAGAGCTCCCAGCTCTCGGTGTGTTGTTTTCGGTTTGATGACGAGAATGGATTACTCACCTCCCAGCACTTCTAAATGCGGATTTTGGGGAGTGGACACCCACGCTACCGAAAAAGGGCCAGCAAAACAACAATTTCCAATAAAATAGTGGAGACAAAAAATCGTCAAATTGACTGTCGTCGCCAGTCGGGGATGTCACAGTGAAAATTGTGAGCTAATTTTTAGTTGAATCTTGGCAGAGCTTGTTGTGAGCAACTGCTGAGCTCTGGCGAGCTCACGGTGGGATACATCTACAAAACATATTGCTGTTACCCTTTTAGAAAAGATTTATCAAGCTCTCAAAACAGTATCTGTTCAACATTTGTGATGATAAGCATTTGAGCAGTGATGCAAATGAGGAGCATTGACGAGCTCGCAATGAGCTATCTTGAGAGCTCGTGATTGCTTATCCATTTTGGAGTTGCTCATCTTGATGAAAGAGCAAATTATCTTTTTGAGGGCTTGAGAAATGTTTGTCTTGTTCTTTAACGAACATCTGCTTGTCATTTTGATGATCGTTTTTGAGCAGTGATGCAACTGATGAGCTCTGAAGAGCTCACAAGGGGTTTACTTAGTGAGCTCGTCATTAATCATTTATGGTAATGCTGCTCATCTTGATAAAAGAACAGAAGATTTGTTTTTTGAAAGCTTGAGAAAGGTTTGTCTTGCTTTTAAATGTGTTTTTGCTCTTCAAAGTGATGATCAGTTCTTGAGTAGTGATGCAACTGATGAGCTCTGATGAGCTCTGACGAGCTGAGCGCAAGCTCGCGAGCATTTCAAACTAAATACTTCTTTTTCACAGTGCCTCACTACAAACTTGCCCTCATCGAAGAGCAACCAGGACGCCCCGGACACAACTCGGCTCAAAATCCAGCTCCCCGTTTTATGGGCGGACAGATGGCGTGTGAATTATGACCCCTGACGACGACTACTGGCTGCTCCTGTCGCCAACGTTTGACTGTGAAGTAATTTGAATCATTTACGGTCATAAACCCGGACGACAACAAACGGGGGTCTCCCCCGGACAGGACATCCCAAGGTATTCCGGTGCGAATCCTTGTTATGAGGTTTTCGCACTATAAAAAAACGGGGCAGGTTCTTTGAAGCTCGTGAGCAACAGTGAGAAACAAAAAATGCTTTCGTTCTTGATTAGAATTTCGGTCGCGTCAGCCAAGGATCATCTCCGGGAAAGACAAATACGAGGAAGGGGAGGTGGGAGTGCGGACGAGAGGAAGTGGAAAATTAATTACGGAAACGGGAGAATCGGTCCACGTATCGATACGATCGGGAATTCAGGGGTTCGCGGAACCGAGGGAAAGAGAGGAAATCTGTGCCATGAATAGCAATGAGTTGCTTTGAGGGTGATGCTGTGGACCGGATGGTCGACACTGGAGCATCCTATCGAGTTTTTTTTCGCCGGAAAGGAGAACGACAGAAAGGATTATCGTGAACGGAAGCGATTCGCTTTCCTTTTTTGTGTGAAAAGCTTGGAAAGGTGTTTCGATCAGGGTCGTTTCAAGGGAGGAATTCAACGAATTAGAAGATTTAACATTCCAGTTATTTTAAAAAATGACTATGAAAGCATATTTTTCAAAAAGAAAACTGAAAATCTAAAGCTCGAGAAAACATCCAAGTCCAACCCTGACAAAACGAACCTTAATCACAAGGCCGATTGTCGCCGGAAGCCACGAAGCTTATCGGAAAATTAATACAGCAAGAAAGTAATTACGAAATTGACTAAATTGCTTCAAAGGCTCATAATCCGGGGATTAATATTCCTGTGGTCGTTTCACGCTGTCGAGGAATCTCTAAATAAGGAGGGGCCATCCAAGAAAAACGTGACCAAATGATTGCTACCCGACTTGCGGACTTCTTCAAATCCATAAATTAAGACAGCGCAACCAAACCCCATGATGTCACCAAAGACGTCACGATTTCGTCTTCGAAACGGAACACTTTTGCAGCTTCTGGCGTGGCGTAATTGATGGACTTTGCCGGTAGCTTTTACAAAGAGATGGATGGCGAGAGCTTCAAAGCTCTCGCGGAAGCTCGCCCGGCGAAGAGATTCGTCAATGAAAAATTGTACCTTTCCGCGCACGTACGTGAGCCGAAGTGCGTGGGATGGGGTTTGAGTTTCAAACCTACACACACTCACTTGGCGTACGTACCTTGGTGCTTCCCTATTATTCATCTGTCGAGGAAAATTAATGATAACTGCTGCCAAACGCCACAAGGTTCGTTGCACGCGAATCCCTTGGTGTTCATTTTTCATTGAGGTAAAGGGAAGGCACATGGAAGGTGTCTTTGTCTGGATTCAGAAGAAAAAGGCTGATTGCAAAAAAAAAGTTTAAAGCTATTTATGTATGTAATTTCCATCGAAAATGTTTATTATTTCCTGATGATAGGAATTCAAAGAACAAACAAGATTAATAAAAAAGTTTGGTTTTGAATTTTCCGTTAGCATTCTGCAATTTTTTTCCAGGCTTGAGGTTTT
>NC_068938.1:177070791-177098291 GCF_016801865.2 Culex pipiens pallens | reverse complement strand
CTACGCCCACGACCACGTTCAATGAGTTGCTTGAAATTTGGTCCCCTAAACCCACATGCGGAAAAGAGCTTTCGAGGAAAATCTGCCTCGGCATCAATGGAAACGGCCTTTTCTTCGCAGCGTTTGGTGTGCGTAATTTGATTAGCAAGGGGTGTTTTGCTTCTTGACTGAATCGTGGGTGGAAAGTACTGCGAAATGCCTCCGGAAGGATTCCGGGTGTGAAAAGTGAATTTTATTTGCGTTTCATTACATCAAAAGGTCATATAGAGTTAACAGTTATTCTTATTTTTGACCTGTTATTTTTATTATATGTTGATTTTTTTATATCTTCTTTGATAATATCGTTTTTGCTTGAATTCAAGAAAACTGAGGTAGATTGTCAAACAAAAACATTTGAATGGTTTCTCACCTTAAAACCGCAAGTAGCACAATGAGAAACTCAAAAAATTACAGTTACATGCAAGAACTTCTAATTAAATCTAGTTAAGCACTTGCCGACACGAGGTTCAAACCCGTCGTTTTACGTACTCGCTTCCCACTGAACTCCAGAGTGGTAGAACTTGCTTTTTTTGACGAGCAAGAACAAACGGAAACATTGCTTTTTCCCTCCAAATAAAAACCGAGAAACTAAAACCCAACAAGAACCGCACATCGCGTCAACAATTGTCGGAATGATCTGGAGTTTGAAACAAACAGAAAAAAAACCCTTAAATCTTGTGATCTTTTTTTTCGTGATGTCCAACGGCACGCGGCTCGTTTTTGTGCCCTTTTTTCGACCAAAAAAAGCCCTTCTGCCGACTTTGAGGGCCCAGGCAGGGCCATGTGAGTAGTTTTATTTACAGTTTTTATTTCACTTTTATTTCTGTTTACATCAAATTCCACTTTGGAGTCGGGCCGGTGGTGGCGGGCGGCTACTTTTTTTTGTCGTTGTTGTCTGCCATCGTCGTCATCATTACAGTTTTGATGGGTTCTGGCAGGGGCACTGCTGGATAGTTTGACTGAGAATGATCGTTCTGGATTGGATTTCCGTTCAAGGTTTCAAAAAGCAATGCTTTGCAACATTGTTTAAAGCAGATTTCTAGATTAAATTTTCAAAACAACCTTTCCGTCATGGGTTTCCTATGCAGATAGGACCTTTTGAAAATTTAATCTAGATTTAAAATCTGTTAATAATATTATTGAAAGATTTGCCTATCAATAACAATGTTTTTGCTATATTTTTTTTAATTTTTTTGTTCTTTTAAATAAGGACAAACATTGTTGTGGCTTTTAAAATTATAAGTGAAGAATAATTTTATCTGATTTTTATTCATTTTCTTAAGCAATGATGGTTTGTGACTAGAAAACTAGATAAAATAGGCAATCAAAAAAATTCTACAATTTTGAGGGAAATTTTAAATCCCTTAAATCAAATTCAAATGGTTGATTCAAATGTTTTTCAATTCGATGACAATGATATTAGATAAGAAAAGAGCGTTAAATATTTTCAAGATTATTTGAATTTGAGATTTTCTCAACTTATAAAAAGCCTTAAGGAAATCTTTATATAAATTGAGAAAATCTCAAATTCCACAAATTATGTGAACATAATAATTTTATATATTGGATACATACTGCCTTTTGAAAAAATATTTATTTTGTAGCAATTATATCATTTTACAATCATATCTGGATATTTGTTTAAAACAAATGCAAAACATGGACTGTATTCCATCTGCTCTGATGGACCGGACATTTTAAAAAAATCTCTTTCGAATAGTTACCAAAAATAAGGGTGAGAAAAACATAACATTGGGAATCAGCTATTAACCTCCTTTTTCATAATTCTTTGACTGTAATCAAACTAGTTTGAAATATTGAAAACTGTTTTAATTGTGTTAGCTTTGCACATTTTATAATTCCAACGTTTTTTTTTTAGTTCCTCCAAGAAATTTTATTTTGGAAATTGTTTACTGCAGAGATTTTTTTTCAATGGATTCAATTTTGAAGATTATTCTCAAAACGTGTTTTCCCAAATAACATATTTTTCAAAACAAAATTAAATAAAACCAGCCAACAATTCCAATGCCAAAAAACTCAATAAATTTGGTATTTCATTTTCATTATTTGAGTTTGCGTTGGCTCACGTTCATTTCAGTTAAAACTCTTTAATTTTGCGCTGAATATTTTTTATTGATGTCAGATTATGTTAAGGTCTCTTTCGGGTCAAATTCTGTAAGCAAATCCGGTTTATCTATGTCAAACTCGAAATTTTTTAAATAATTTTAAAATCGTTAATATTTTTTTATGTATGTCCCATACATGCATTTTCATCACTTTTGTAATAATTATCAGTTAACTCTTTCACAAAATCCAAACACGTGACTTCTAGGGTGAAACAAATTTGCTTAGCGACAACATTGTCGCCAAAATTAAGAAAATTTAGATAAAAAAAATCGGCAAGTCTGATATTTGGCACCATAAAAGCAGGGCTCTTTCCCGACATTTTGCGGGGTCCGGCGAAATATTTTGTTGGGGGATCTAGAGCATTTTTGTTTCTGATTTTTTTTTCGATTTTATAGGGGTTTTCTTCAGAAAAGTCGATTATGAATGTGCCTAAAGAGGCTCTTAATTACTTATTTGACCTCAAATAAAAGTTTCCAACCAAAATTTACAAGATTTCTAGCTTTCTTTGAAACATCCCCAAAATATATATTAACGCAAAGATTCCCATTATATTTTTTTAATCCTCTGCCACATAACACTATGAAATTTTAAAATATTTTCGAATCAATCACATGAGAGCAGTTTCCTGAACATTTTCCATAAAAAAGTATCAATTTTGGTTCAATATAAGCAGAGATATACCCAATTTTCTAAAATAAAAAGTGACTTTCTCCAAAATGTCAGGATTCAATTCCCATTCAAACGATTCTAATAAAATCGTTTCCAAAAATTTCTTCAAAATTTTATTAAAGTGATTTGTTTTAGCAAAATGTTTTTATCCTCAAAAAAAATCAGGAGGCAGTGTTCACCGTTTGAATGAGAAAAAAATCCAGGAATATTCAAAAAAGTCACTTTTTATTTGATATAATGGGGTATATCTCTGCTTATATTGAACCAAAATTGATACTTTTTCATGGAAAATATTCAAAAACTGTTTTCTACAATGTGATTAATTCAAAATGATTTAAAATGACGTAGTGTTATATGGCAGAGGATGAAAAAAATATTGGGAATCTTTTCGTCAATATATAGCATTTAAATGATATACTCTCAGTTTAGCTGTGTTTCATAATCGAAATTGCTGTATTTTCATGACGAATTGTGCAAAGAAATGATTTTTATTCGGTCGTTGTGAGGTTCCCAGCTTGGATTTAGAGGGTTATTTCAAAGAAAGCTAGAAATCTGGTAAATTTTGGTTAGAAACTATTTATTTGAAATTTGTAAATTTAATATGAAATTTAGAGTCTCTAGAAGCACATTTATAGTAAATTTGATAGATATGAACATGAACCCATCGATTTCCATCGACTTTTCTGAAGAAAAATCCTATAAAATCGACAAAAAATATTCAAAAAAGAATGTTGCTCTAGACCCCTCGACGAAATATTTCGCTGGAAACCGCATTTTTTTTTGGATAATAAAACAACAATTGCCTTGAATGATGTGCACCCTTAAGTTAATTATTTGAAAAAAATAATTTCATTTCAATGAAAACCCATTTGCTACTTAGTAGGATTTTTATAGAAGAACATAAAAACATAAGATCGCTGTTAGATTATTTATGCATAACAAATATTATTTATCATTTTTTATAGTTTTCCTGTTCATTTCTATGTTTGCATAAATTAATTATGACACAATTTAAAAAAAAAAATTCTTAACAAAAAAAAAGATACTGAAATGATGGTTGGAGTATAAATTATAATGTTAATCGTTTCTAGAGATGTTTACAAGAAGTTTAGCATTACGGAATCTTCATTGTTTTTCTTCCAGTACAGTTTCTTCAATGCAAAAAAATTCAACGTCAACCTTTAAAAACCCCAAGTCATCCCCAAATTCAATAGACTGCAAAACTTTCCCTCTAAAAGAGTCAACCATGGCCCCGTTTTATCACACTAACCCCAACAACTTAACCTGAAGACGACGACGACACAAAACTAATCTCTTGCCAAAGACATTAATCTCCCAACGCGCCACCACGTGATCCGTCATTTGCAGCCCTGAGCTGTTGCTGAGCTTGGAGTTTCGCGCAAGCTTTGGAAAATCTCTGACGCATCAAGATTTAAAGTTTTCCACCCAACAGAAGAAAATGTTGGCCACGTCGTTGTCGCGTTTGGAAAGGGGAAAAAAACGAAGCCTTCAGGTTGTCGACGGGGACGGAACAAATGTAGTTTTCCCTAGCAGTTTGCACCGACCTCGGAGGAAAAAACTATCGATCCGAAGCTGCAAAGTTGTAAATCTTGCAACTGGCCAAGTTTTCCGCGCTCGAATCCAGCCAGGAATTTGTATTAGTTTTCTGTGTTTTTCTCAGGGGGCGACCAAGACGGAGAGGATGGCAAGTTTTTTTTCCAGGGATTTTCCCTAGCTTTTCGTGGATTTATTTCCCGGTGCCCCAGCCGTTGGCCTAGACGGTGCTCAATAATCGAGTAACGGCGTCCCGGAGGACGTGCGGTGAACTTGCTTGTGCTCCAGGTTGAGGAAAACAAGCAACTTACACTGGTTCCGGAGAGTGCGGAAGTTGGGATGTTTGGGGATGTTTTAATCCTTAAAAAACATTATTTTGAAAAAAAAGTTAAACATGAGAGTTTATTTTGAAAGATTTAAAATTTTAAAAGTTTTGATAATAATACAAAAACGATACTTTCTAGATCACAATTTTCACATCTCTGCTCTCAGGCCAAGACCAACTAAAGACTTACTACTAACACTTCACAATGTCTTGAAAAAGAAAACCCATCACATCAGGTCACAAGGAGTGCACAAAATTCTGCCAACCTCTAGCATCCTTTGCTAAATTACACCGTCTTCGTCGTTGTCGAAGGGAAGAAAACACTATAACTAAGTTTAATTTCAAAAGTTTTGCACTTCCTGAAGAAAAGACTCGCTCCTCCTTTTTCGCCATTTTCACGAGCTGCTAGAAGATGCAAGCAAACAAAATTTCAAACAAGCTTGCAAAAAAAAAACGAAACCCCGTGAAAAAGCTGAAAGCTTGGGTAAAGAAAACAGAAAATCGAAAGTTGCAACAAAAAAAGCTGCAACTATGTGCTGCAAATGGACAAAACGTGCCGCCCAGTTTTGTGCAGAGTGTTAAAATATGTTTTGGCGAGAAGGTTTCGTTTTTTTGTGTAGATTCAAACCAATGTAATAGCCGTTGTTGGTGTTTTTTCAGGAATCGACATCGTTAGAATGGTTTTTCGTGGCGCTAAAAATACACTCTTAAAAGTTTTAGTTTCAGCTTTTTATTGGGAAATAAAATTAATTACTGTTCAATAATAAATACCCTCAAACCGAAATGGTTGTTTCAACTTTGGTATTTATCTGAAAACCTTGATTTTATGGCTAGTTCAAATTAGTTCGAGTTGCATTGCCCAACGCTGCTCCGTCGGTCATAAAACGATTGGAAATTTCTATTCAAAGAAAGCTGATACTCGCCCAACGCTGAAGTGTTACAACAATTTGCTCCAAAAGAACGTTGCCTTGGCCACGTGCCCAGTAGATCGTCGTCAGCACTGCCGTTGGCCCGCCCGGACCAACATAAATCTATATTTCAAGTGCAATTAGAACAGACACACGGGTGTGAGCCGCATTCGAGAAGAAACCCCTTCTTTTCATCTTCCTCTCTAGTTGGGTGTTTTACTGGAAGCGCGATCGAGACCAATTTGAGGATGACCTATTTTTTTCTGGTGGTGAAGCGACACTTTGAAGAATGGAATCGGAATGATGGCAGCTAATGGTTGTTCCATGCTTCAAAGATGTGTCACAAATAAAAATTTCATCCTTCTTTTTGGGTGAGATAGCGTCGTGTAGTTTGGGGAAGATGGATTGTGACAATATTCGAAGGCAGTGGTTGTCAAAACTTTGAAAAAACACAATTTTCAAACTGCGATATCTATGGAACCACAAACCATTGAATGTCAATCCAGGGCACATTTTAAGAAAATTGAACGTTTGTAGTCCATTTTCAAATTATTAGAATATTTTTCATAAATTTAAATTACATTGAATATGTTTTTTTTAACAATTTTGGCATCAGTATTTGTCATGTTCCTGAGAAAATTTTACATTGGTTTTACAACAATGGGTAATGTTTCCTTCATAGTTTCCTAGATTTGAATTTTATTGGTTTGAGTTAAATAGTAAAATTTTAATATAACTTGGCTGGACATTTTTTTTAATTAATGAACTCTAAACCTAAAATTCAAAAGCTTGTGAACTGACGGAAAACATTTTCCAAAATCTAAAAAAAAGGTACATTTTTTCTAAACTTGGTTCAATATAAAAATTCAGCAACAAGTTTTGATATTCACAGCACACACTGAAAACAACATTAACATTTATAATAAGTCCTTTGATCCCACATCCAATTTTCTTCAAAATGAGTCTTGGATCAACTATCTGCGATTAGTGGACGCAGATGTCTCGCAATTCGAAAATTGAGGTTTTTCACATTTTTAAGGAAATATGCGAAACTTTGTAGAGATGCCATAAAGGAGGGGGTTGTCAGATTTGGATGAAAATGGTCAGTCCTGTACGCTTGTCACATTCTTAATATTTTACGTCTAAATCGTGGGTTGGCTACGATTTTTTTTGCGATGTTCAAAATTTTTCTTACACATGGATCATTTAAAGAAACTTTTAACATTTCAAAAGGGCTTAGAAACTTCAATTTATTAAAAAAGATGATAATATTTTTGAAAAAGAGCAGAACCTTTAACAAGGCTTTTTAGCATTGAAAATCTGTCAAATAGTTTTCAATAAATCATCCTTGAAAGGGAAATTCAACTATGAAATTTTGAAATAATTTCATTTTGTACTAAATTTAAACTTCAAGATGCAATATTTTTTAACGACAATTCGTTAAAATATTTTTTAGATTTTCGAAAACAGTTTTTGTAGCGGAGCTTTTCTTTTTGACACTTTTTAAATAAATTGCAAAAAACGGTGATATTTATAAAAAAAATAAGTAATTTCCAATTAAAAATTTTATATTGCACCTGAAAGAGAATTAACTTCGGTACCATTATCAAGTCTATCTTTCTTGAAACCCACAAGGTTTTTTCCTAAATCTTTTAATTATGAAATTTGAAATGTTGTAAATTAACGTGAGTTAGCAAAAAAATAAATCTAAATTTCAAAAAAATTAGTGATTTGAGGAAATAACACAAAAATACTTATTAAGTTTGTTATTTCAATTCATTGGATATCTATCTCAATAGAACAAGAGAACAAACGTGCTTTGATTTGTAAATTTAGTATTGATTACCATAATGTTCTTAATCTATAATTTGATATTGTTTCATGTAAATAAAAAAAAAAACTTGGCAAAAATCGTCAAATATACTGTGCTGTGATTTAAACACACGAGCTTTTATTGATTCCCTAATTAAGAAAATGCATGCTTAAACATTACTCAATTTAAAATTAACATTTAGCTTTAATTTTTTTTATTTCGAAAAGATTTTTCTTCCATAATAAATTCCTCAGAAAATACAAATAGATACATTGTCTCTATGAAACAATAAATCCAAATTTTTGTAAAGTTTAAAGAGTCCTTAAGTAAAAAAACACGGTATTAATGACTTTGTTATTTATTTAAAGTAATTTTTCATATTTTGCATTATCTTTCCAAAAAACAGAGGAGGGGAGGGAAATAGACTTGTGGAATCGATTTTAAACTATTTGGACTTTTTGAAAATCTCCATATTAATTTTTACATTCATTTATCGAATTGGGCACTTTTTTGTGTTTCCTTAATTTAAAATTTTGGAACCGCAGATTACAAAAGCGTGAATTTAAAAAAAATATATATTTGCGTCATTTCATTGATGTTTTCCACATTTTGACAGTAGTCATCTCAAAAGAACTTTGTGATAGATTTAATTCAAAGAAACTTTGAATTTTATGCCATTTATTTGGACGATATGAACTACCTGACCACATCTGCTGATTAACATAATTTGATGGTGTTTAATGAAATAAATAAATCACCTGAAGAAAAAAAAGCATTAAAATGGCTGTTCAAAAAAGGCCCAACTAATTAGGGAAGTATATATATTTTTTATAAAGCTCTAAATCATTGACGAAATTTTGAGTTCAATAAGCTAAAAATGTACTCCCCTGAGTTTATGCACATTTTAAATCAGATTAATTTTGTTTAATTTTTTTTTAATATTAGTAAATTTTCAATTTTTTATTGCAATATTGCAATAAAATGTTTTTGTCAAAATTTAGATTTTTTAAAACTAATGATTTTTAACTAACTGCACTAGCGTATAGTGCATTTCTCACACCTTTTTCATTCAATTGTTGAAATATTGGCTAGTAATTTATTTATTTACATTGCATTACATCGGCCTAATTAATAACATATCGGCTACAAACAATTCAAAATAATTTATTCATTTTGAAAATTTCAAAATTTTCGCAATGAAAAGACGCAACTTTTAGTAAACAAAAAAGCATGGGTCATCGCTCAAATTTAAAAGTTATCGCAGATTTAGTGAAAAATTCATTTTTTATTTGCCGTTTTCGTCTTTTCCCGTTTTCGCTCACGGCACGTCCATAAACCCAGTTTTTATTTTCAAAAAATCACGGATACTTTGTTAAATTTTTCGAGCAATCCGATTTAAACATTTTCCTGAGACCAAAGCTAGATTCTTTGATCTTCTATTTTTCCTCAAAAGCCTATCCTTCCCAGATAATCCCAGAAAATTATGAGCTCGATCGGAGCGCTTTTTTCGAATCATGCTGTTTCGGCGAATGCTGTATACAACGTGTTGAACGTGAGTTTTGTACACATTTAACTTTTATTTATTAAATTAAAACTTTAATTTTTTTAAGTTGAAATCAGTAACGCTCAAACTTCCTCAAGTTATGATTTATTTGCAGGCCCTGAACGCACTTCAATCGACACAATTGAAATTTAGTAAATTCCCTTCCCAATGCCTTTTGTTTGCATTCTTCTCATTTTTTCAAAAGAGAAAATCCCTGTTTCCCTGTTAAGACAATAATCCAGGTAACTTTGAAAATCCCTTGCGTGCTACCTTGTGACACGTCCTATCTTTTTACAACATATGCGTCACAGGTAGAGCGTCCAATTTCCCGTCCCGGGAAAAAAATTCCCGGGAATTCCCGGGATTTCCCGGAAAAAAATATTTCCCGTTTCCCGGGAAATTTGTAAATTTCCCGGGAATTCCCGAAATTCAAGCGGAAGTTTACATTTTTCTAACTTCTTGGCACATTTTTTTTTAATTTTCAAAAAAAAAAATGAAAACACTTAATTTTATTTTATTTAATTCAATTTCATGTTCTTATAACTTATCAGTTCGTCTGAAAATACACGTCAAGGAATATTTCAGATAATATTAGTTTCTGACTTGTTTTCTGAAGCTTTTACAACTGGGATCTTGTTTATTCGTAAAGCAACACAAATTACGATATTTTGGAACGAAAATTAACTATTATAATTCTGGTTAGTTTTTTAAACGAAAATTGTTGTTATATCATCTGAAAATATGGTACCTCTGGCTTTTGGCCAAGATCAAAATTAAGTTTTTCTTCCCGATTATGTTTACCATGGCCAAATTGAATGAAAATTGAAAAAAATATCATTTGATGTTTCAAAGAGGGTTGTGCAAGAAGAATTTGGTTAATTTGTTTAAAAGTGTTTACAGTTTAATATAAAGAATTTACACTAACAGAGCGTAAGCGGAATTAATATGAAACTACTTTTATTGATTTGAAAATTCTTTAAGCCGAAGTCATTTTTTAAGCTGAATCATTATAAAACTACTTCGTATTGTATAGAAGGTGTACAAAAAATGTAAACTTATTTAAAAATTTAGCTCCAAATATTTAAAAACTTTGAGTTGTGATTTCATAAAAGAAATGTTTTTAGTGAAAAGGCAGTTTTAAGGTGAATTCAATGCGTAAGATTTGTTATGGACAAAAAGATTTGTCAACAAATCCATATTTTCTTCATAATTTTTTTTTCATTTCAACGTCATCTCAATATTATACTTTATCATGTTCTCTCAAACTGTTCACAACTCCATAATTAATTGCAAATTTATGGTTTTGAAGCATGGATTGATTTCACTCGCTTTCCAAACACTGTGATTAGAAAAATAATACTACACAAAAATACTAATGATTATTTTTTTTACAACACTGTTGTACGAATTGGAAGCCAATAAATTTAGAATATGTATATATTTTCTTGAATAATGATTATTAAATTGATATTTTGTACAATTTTGTTGAAGAACAATTTTCGATAAATTTGAAATTTCCCGGGAATTCCCGGGATTTCCCGGGAAATTTGTTAAAAATTTCCCGTTTCCCGGGAATTCTGTAACCCCGGGAAATTGGACGCTCTAGTCACAGGATAGTACTGGCTAAGGATGGATTTGGCTTCTAACGGCTTAAAATATCAAAAAAAAAAAATTTAAATATGCCTCAATGTTTGAGTTGATTTATTAAATCATTATTTTGACAACCCTGCATCCTCTTCCCCAAGCTACCAGGCAGCATACTGGAAAATTTCCCTTAATAGTGTCACTTCAAATTATCGTCACACACCGAACTCCGCTTCCCAACTTCATATCTCCAATCTACACATTCGCGCAAAGTCGTCAGTTAGACTGCCGCCGCCACGGCAACTTGTGGCAAAACCGTCACGGCGGCATCCGCGGCAGACTGCCTGGCATCGATTTCCAACTCCTTCTAATGGCCCCCTTCGCTGCTCTTTCTTGGCCCGTTGATTAATAGATGCATCTGCTGCTTCGAAACGCATCCACTCTCAAACTCCAATAATTAATAATGTCTCGAGCGTGCGCTCGAGCGAAGCGTTCTAAATTTTAAACCGGTCGCAAGTCCAACAGTCAAACTTTGGGGCCAAACATTTGCTCTTCCAAGTTCACTTTCGGAATTGCACAGTTAAAAGTAGTGAAACTGATTAAGTTATTTCGATGAAAATTTAAGTAAAACCAAATTTTTACCAGTGTAAATGTCTGTGGCTTCTGCACACTCCTCTGGCATCGCAAATTTCTGGGGCTGGTGGCGCAAAAACCCCAAGACAGTGGCTGCTGAATTTCAACTCAAACTAGCCAGAAAATTCTAGCTCACATGTGGCCTCCCCCCTCAGAGTGGTGTGGAACTTTTTGGGAAACACCAAACTGTAGAACACCTAGAAATTCAGCACCAGGAGGGAAAGCTCAGACTTTCTAAGCTTATTTATTGCTGTGGTTAACCAGACTAATTTTTCGCCTTTTTCCCCCCAGAGATAGGTGCCTTCTGGTGGTGCTGCTGCTTCTGTTGTTGGCCAAAAATTTCCGCCCCATCTCATTTTCGCTTTTTGTGCATGATTTGGAAATTCTCAGTGAAAATTGCGAATTAGCTCGAAAATTTAGAAAAAGAATACTGAATCTTCAATTGAACTAAATTTAGTAACTTTAAAATCATTTTTTGCAACACCATTGTGAAACCACCTACTCTTACTGTCATTCTGGAATGAAGAAATGGCCTACTTTTCTTCACAAAAAACAGCATCGAAAAGTAAAACTTTTTGATACAAGAGCTGAATAGTTCGCATTTTCAGCACTCAAATGGATGCTATAATAGTAGTTTATGCAACAAGTTGCAAAAAGAGGATTTTTTCAGCACGTGTCGTACATTTATCCAACGAGGTTCACCGAGTTGGATAAATACGAAAAGTGCTGAAAAAATCAAGTTTTGCAACGAGTTCTATACAACATTTTTTGCAATTCCAAAAAACACACACTGAGCGAAATTTTATGTCCAATTTTCATGTATTTTGTCAATAAATCGTTGAAATCAAAAAAAAATGTTGAAAAGTGTTACTTTTCGAAACAAGTGCTGAAAAGTTCAACTTTTCAGCACCCATTTGAGTGCTGAAAAGTAGAACTTTTCAGCATTTATTTTGAAAAGTGTTGCCATTCGATTCTGTTATTTTTGGTACAGAAAAGTAGGCTATTTCGTCGTTCAAGAATGACAGGAAAAGTAAGTAGTTTCACGACGGAATTGCAAAAATAATAGTTTTCAGCACTTGTGTTAAAAAGTGGTACTTTACAATACCATTTTGATTTGAACGGTAATTTGACTTAGCACTTTTGACTCCCATCCAAACGGAAATTGCAATGAAACATGTAAGCAACTCATTGCACTACTAGATTTTTCCATGTGCTTCTTTTTGCAACTTGTTGCATAAACTACTGTTGTTATTTCAATTTTAAAAATTCATATTGTTGTTCATGTATAAAATATTAAATATTTAAATTATATCAAGGTTGTCATTCGATAACATTATGGTCGATAATATTATCGTCTAACGATATCGAAAATGGTTATCATTATCGTCGGGATGATAACGGTAATCTATCGTTATCTTTATCGTTATTTCGATTATTCTAATAAAGGACGACAACCTATTTTTAAAATCTTTCTTAAAATCAACCAAATTGTGTAAAATTTTTCATACTTTCAGCAGGAATATATTTTTTGAAAATGAAGAAACTTTAAATTTTGAATTTTTTAACTTCATTAGAGTTTTTTAATAAATACAAAAATGCTTACGAAATACCGTATTTAAAAATAAAACAAATTTTCAAAATTTTATATATGGTCAGCACGTTATTAGAGCTTTTTTCAACACAAAAATTTTCACAAAATACCGTATTTTTTGAAAATATCAAAATTATCAAAATATGCAATATGGGTACTAAACGAAGCGAAATTTTGCGTGCATTTTTATTTTATATTCTTCAAATAAAATTTTGCTTCATTTTAAACCAAAATATATTAAAACTTACACAAATTTCAGTATATTCAAAAAATTACGACATTTTGTGAAAATTTTCATTAATTTACAAAAAAAAGTAAAAATCCATTAAAATTTTCAAAATTGAAAAAAACAGGTAAAGGTATAAGTAAATTACAAGTAAAATTTAAAATAACAATATTTTGTGAAAATATAAGTTCATCAACAAAAAAAATCAAATAAACTGAAAATTCATATAAAATTTCGCTTTGTTTGATACGCATATTGCAAATCATGAAAATTTTAGTACTTTCGAAAAAATAAAGTATATTGTGAACATTTTAGTATTTAAAAAAACTCTTATTGTGTAAATACGTAAAAAAATTTGCTTCGTTTGATTTCCATTTTGAGCACTTTGAAAATTTGAGTTTTTTCGAAAAAATACGGTTTTCTGTGAACAATTATGAGTAATTATACTGTGAAACTGACTACGATTCTCGGGTTAATTTGTTAAAAAAGCCGTAAGAGCCAATGGTAAACAAAGCCTTTTTTGCCTCGGTATTCGACCTACTTACAAAAAACAAATTTCATTTTTTTAAGATTGCTCATCTACACGTCTTTCAAGTGCCCCAAAATAATAATAAATTAAATTTTGTTACAATTTGGAGTAATACAAATATTAGTGTCGGTGGTCACGGTGGCGCTCACGGCTTTTTGAAAACTCACCCGAGATTTTTAAAAATTTATATATTTTTAGTGAAAGCATTGAGAATTAAAAATGATTTAGTTGCATTGAATCGATTTTTAAAAGATTTTAAAAATAAGTTTTCGTCCAAGATTATCGCCGATAGAATTATCGAAATAACGGTAACGATAAAATTATCGTTAACAACCTTGAGCGGTATTTCATAGAAGTTTTCAAAATTTGGCCGAAGACATCAAATTTTAAATTTTTGCTGATGACATTTTTTTTAGTTACAATATATTTTCTTGAATTCCTTGATATTTTGCTAATTTTTAATAGTAGCATAACTAATGATGTATGAAACTTGAAATTTGAGGTTCTGTTTTGTCAACTGAGACAAATCGGGACTTAATAGTTCCAGGATTACTTTTCAATATGGCGTAACTCTGTCAGTTTTTGCCCTGTTTAAAATTATTGTAAAATTCCTAGTGATTTTTTATGAAACCAATAAAAAATGACTGCTTGGTATAAGTTTTATGTTTATATTTGTTTTTAAACGAGGTAAAAGGTTTAATTTTTCATTACAAATAAAGCATAACCTTTACCTTGTCAACGATTTTCTGAAGAATTAAATTTTGGATTTTCGGTATCAGCTTGGCAATGTTCAGAGGTCGAGTCATTTCTCGTTTGCTCGTTTTTTGGAGAGGCCAATTGGACTATTTATTCTCGATCATTTCTCAAGTGGTCATCTTTGGCTTTGTTTGAACATATCAGAGCAACACAGCACACATAGCGGGTGGAAACGGCACGTGTGAGGATTTTAAATTTCGCCAGGAGATAAAGGAATGCATTTTGAAAGTTGAACTTGATTTTTTTAGCGATTGAGTTTCTCTCACTCCATTTTGCTTTCTATTTTCAAGGAATTAGCTGAACTTGACCTAAATGCAGCATTATAACATTATATCCAAATAACCAACCAAAATCTCATTCATAAAACTCATGAAGTGACCTTTAACGAAACGTTCCAAAAACTTTTCTTACGAGAATTGCTTTCCGATCCTACCACCTGCCAGTTGCGTGATATGCCATAGTTTAAAAAAAATGTTGATAGTAACACTGCGGCTGCTGTCTTCTTATTTCCTTATGTTTCAAAAATCAAATCAAATTATTCGCTCTACAGCATTGCCTTGGCGTTCCCGATTACGGGATTCCTACTCGAAACTTGATGTCCGAAGGCTTGATTGTTGAGGCATTTGCAAATCTCTTTTTACACCTTAGCTTCCATCCACCCCGGGATTCAAACTGACGACCTTTGGATTGTGAGTCCAACTGCCTACCAGCGACTCCACCGAGGCAGGACCCAGGGAGACGACTCCTACAACCTGGACTGAGCTATTGACCTAACCTCAAGGTTTGGCCGGGGCCAACATTTACTTCCCCATCCGACGGAAGGCGTGATCAGACAAATATCGTCTCAGAATTTGCCACCGGGACCTTCTGGGATCGAACCCAGGCCGACTGGGTGAGAGACAATCACGCTCCTTATGTTTATGTTACTTAATTTTATGAAACCTTCTTCCGATAAACTCTTCCTCCTCAAACGTCCGTTCAGACAAACTTTAATCCTCCCTTAAACGCAAGCCTGGTAAGCCTGCCTTCTGAAACTATTCCCAAGTCAATCCCATTATTTATTCAAATAATTAGCAAGTTTTTAACGAAACTTCCAACTTGTCCCTACCCCGCTCAGGAAAGGCCTGTCAAACTGCAGGAAAAAGCGCTCCTCCCTCCAAAACCCTCGGTTCTCTTCGTGATAATTTCTCGGAAGTTTTCGGAAACTTTCCTCCAGTAACGCCCCTCCCTGCCCAAGGATTGATTACATAAAAGTTTCACTTTTGGTCAAGACATCACCTGGATCACGTCAACGCGCTTCGTGAGAGACTTTGTGGGGGTCAAAGGATTTTTGCCGAGTTTGTGATTTTTGGGATGATGATGGGAGGGTTCGGTTTCTCGGACTCTCGGCTCTGTGTTGAAAATGGGGGGCCTATCGAGTTACACAATTTGGGAAATCTTCCACACTCAAGAGTATCGGACCTTAAATGGACCCTTTATTTTTGAGGGGGGCTCATTTGGGGCTTAATCAGAGCGACCCGTCGTTTAGAGGAAAGATGATTTTTTGTTGTCTTCTTGAGGAGGATTTAACTGATGATTACACTGTGATACAAATTTTAAATAAAAATATCAGGGTCAATGATCTGATGAATTTTTGTTATTTTAATATTTTAAAGAGTTTGTTTTATTTTTTCCTGATTTGATCAAATAAATTACTGAGATTCCATTTAAAGCTAACTTATCTCAAAAAATTTGTTACAGGTTTCTTTAAATGTAGGTATAAGTGAGTCACAACATCTTCTCTCTTAATAGTTGAATTTAATATTAACTAAATCACAATTATTCTCTTTCAATTAAAAATTGTCAGATCACATTTATTTTGTAAACTAATAAATTAAAAAAACACTTACTCAAAACATATGAAAGAGTTTTAGATCTTCAAAATAATGACTCATAGGAAAGGTCTTTTGATTGTCTTTCCAACAATGGGACGCACGATGGATACGGACATTATGTTCATCAAAACATGTATAAAGTGCATAAGTGCTCAAAACCTTGTGAGTATTTTTTCAGATATTTTCAAGGTATGTTTAAAAGGTGTTTCAAATTCCTTTTTTAAGAAATACAACATGAAAAAAACCTCTTTAAAAACCTTCCGAATTTTTTTGAAAATATTATTTGGGGTAGCTTTTTGAGTACATTAGGTCAATGATATAATTTTCAATAGAGACTTGTGAGATCTTAAGACGGATCGAATGACACCCACTCCGTCAAATATGGTTCAACCAGTCAAGAGATATTCGAGTGTAATAAATTTTATGAGCATCCCCCTTCTCCCTTCTACCAAGCACACAAACATTTGTTCAGAAGGAGAGCTGGGCAAATTAATAAAATGAGGCTTTTCTTTAGAGAGGAAAGCAAAACAATAAAAAATTTAAAACTGATTTCAAATTTCTTCAAAAAAAAATTCAATTAATTCATGTTTAAAATTAATTTAATATTTGCGCTATATTTCTCAAACAAACAAAAAAAAAAGCTAAATATTTTACAAGACCGAGCCACGTAGCCCAGTGGTAACGCTTCAGCCTCGTAAGCGGTAGATCGGGGTTAAAATCCCGGCTCGGACCAATACAACTGGTGATCTTTTCCCTTGTGGAATCGATTGCTTAGAAAAGGGAAGGTAGTGTATCGTCACAAACTGGACCTTATCACGACACCTTAGGGAGGCGACCTATGGAATGTCAACATTAACCTTAACATGTTAACATTAAGTTGAGAATGAAACTGCCACTGAATCCGCTTTGTAAATGCTGGCCCCGATACTCTTCAAGGGTGTTCCCCTCAGGAACTGGGAAAGATTGACTTAACCAAATATTTTACAAGCAAAATTTGGAAAAAAAAAACATTTTTTATGAATAATTCAGATAGGTTATTAAATAACAAACCTGATTGAAACTATAAATGTTAGTTATTGTTTCGTTTATGTTTTATTCTTCTTTGGAATAACAGCCATGTTTTTCTAAACATTTTTGTTTTGTAATTTTGTCTTCTTTGTCTTCTTTCAAGTTACATGATTTTTATCAGCTTTGACCACAATCAAAGTAGAGGAAATAATATAATTTTATGAATCGTGAAAAAATCAGGTTTTATTTGGATTTTTTTTTTAAATCAGCTTCTGTGTAATTTTGATATATTGTTTCTTATGATTTTTTTTTTCATCATTGTTTTTAAAGGGTAGATTGAAAGTCAGTTTGAATCTTGATTTAAACATGTGTAACCCTTTTTCTAAATTATGCCTATGTTTTAAGTAAGCTCAAGTATCTTTGATTCGGTCAATTTATTTCATTGATGAAAAGTTATTTAAATTTGTGTTATTGAACACATTGATATCGCATTATTATACATTCAATTATTTAATCGCATATTGAATTAAATATATTTTTTTAATATTTTGGTAGCAAAAATATTTCTTGTAAAAAACACGGATATTTGAAAAAGTTTTATTTTAAAATATAAAAAATAAAAAATAAATCCAATTTTATATAACGTGCCAATTTTTTTTTTTTTTGAAGTTTATGACCCTCCATTCTGACCAAAGTCGTGGGGAATGAGGGTGGACAAATAAAAAAAACATGAAAATTTAAACAACAGTTCAATTATTGGATGAAACATATTTTGTTTGTAGCAAGTCCAGATGAATTGCATTCATTAGTTTTCAATATATCTTTCAAAGTATCGCAATAAAAACGCTGTTTCAAGAAATCTAAGTATTTTCAAACGAGCTCAAACATGCTGAATACGGTTTTGATGTATTTATTATTATTTTCTAAATTCTTTTCGCTCCTTGATTTTACAGGGCGATTTCAAAGATATTCACTTTGAAAATTATCTGTAACGTCTTTATTGAATTAAATCTAATTTTTATTTTTATTTTCAAAAAGCACAAACCGTTTCAGGGTCAAAATTCCAGTACAAAAACTTTTTTGTTGCCGTTTACGTCTTGAAATTTTTTACTATTCTTGTAATTTTAGCACGACGAATCAGCCTACCTTTTTCTACCAAAAATAACAGACTGGAATAGGAACACTTTTCAAAATAAATGCTGAAAAGTTCTACTTTTCAGCACTCAAATGGATACTGAAAAGATGAATTTTTCTGCACTTGTATCGAAAAGTAATTAATTTTAACATTGTTTTGATTTAAACGCTGGATTAACTCAACACATGGACATAGGATCTACAATTCCATTCGAAAGGTGTTTTTCAGAATTGCAAAAACTATTGTATGGAACTCATTGCAAAACATGATTTTTTCAGCATTCGTTGTGTTTGTACGTTTTTTGCAACTTGTTGCATAAACCACTATCTTAAAAAAATGGAATGCAAAATAATAATATTTTTTTTGCAATTCCGTCGTGAAACTACTTACTTTTCCTGTCATTCTTGAACGACGAAATAGCCTACTTTTCTGTACCAAAAATAACAGAATCGAATAGCAACAGTTCAAAATAAAAGTGAAAAGTTTTACTTTTCAGCACTCAAATGGGCGCTGACAAGTTGAACTTTTCAGCACTTGTTTCGAAAAGTAACACTTTTCAATTTTTTTTTGATTTAAACGATTTATTGACAAAATACATGAAAATTTGACATAAAATTTCTCTCAGTGTTTGTTTTTTGGAATTGCAAAAAAATGTTGTATGGAACTCGATGCAAAACTTGATTTTTTCAGCACTCTTCGTATTTATCCAACTCGGTGAACCTCGCTGGATAAATGTACGACTTGTGCTAAAAAAATCCTCTTTGTGCAACTTGTTGCATAAACTACTATTATGATTATTAAAATAACCCCAAAACATTTTTTAGCAGCTCGCAAAAAATATCTTGCTATATTTTGAATTTTGAAGAGCTTTTCTGGTTATTTAAAAAATTGGTAAACATTATATTCGCTATCCGTTCCCCAATTTGTTGTTGTCGGAGCCGAGAGTGAGACCAATTGAACTTTTAAAATGTAATTCAAAATTTGCAAATTCAGTCTCACAACTTTCAGAGCCTGTCTGTTACTTAATATGTCGATGACATGATTTCACTCATACTGCTATCTAATTTGGTTTGGATTGTTCTGTTTGTCAAGTCCCATGTTTGGTTTTAAAATTAAACCTGATTTTGTTTATTGAAATATTAGAACATAAATAACAATAAGTTATGCGGCAATGATTCAATTAGTTTCTTTATTATTATACCACCCTAGTTTCCACGTTAAGCTTTTTTTAACCTCCTAACAATACAAAACATATTTGTAGGTATAAACTAAATCAAAACAAATAAAAAATTGCAAAAAAATAATGATAAAAAATTTATTTCAAAAACTCATTTCGCAATAACTAAAAAAAATACATGAATTATACAGTAAATTTTTGAAAACAATTTATGAGCTATGGAATTCGTATGCTGACGAACCTTTTGAAAATTTAATTGATAATTTATAAATAAAAAAAGTAAACATATTTTCACCTAACAATGTTTTATTCCACCAGGTGTTACCACTTTCTTTCCCCCTGATGTCTACTGACAAGTCCAGCCCAAACATGCCCCCAAAAGCCAGACCGCCACGAGCATGTTCCCTAACCCCAAACTGCATCGCAGTGGCTCGCTCGGTCTAGCCCGCGTGTCATTCCAACTATCCAATCCAGCCCGGCAGCAGCCCCCGAAGCTGACGAAGGTCTAGTCCACAAAAACAAACCCAAAACCCAACCCCACAACAACAACAACAACAGCGCCGACTATCATCATCATCTAGAGCAGATCAGACAGAAATAATAACAATAAAAAAAACGAGCAGAGTTTCTGAGACTCACATCAGCACGAACTTTTTTTCGGAGCGCTCGTCTGTCAGCTGTCAAAATACTCCTCCGTTGAAGTTAGGAAAAAACGGCGCGATCTCTTCACCGGAGGTCTCCGCTCTATCCACCTTGACACGCCGGACTTGTCTTCCTGCGTGCGTTTCACTTTCAACCCAAATTTGACGTTTTCTGGATCACCACCAGCTAGCTTTAATCTCCAATTAATTTCAACTCTTCCCCTTTAAAACACACGAACGCACGCACTCGCCGCTCACTTTTTGGGTGGGCCGTCCATAACTCACGACACACACACTCACACTTGTTTCGCGAGATAAATCATCGATCCCGTCGACGTTTCGATGCGGTGTCGGGCTTCGCCAGGGCGAAGTTGTGAAGTTTTGGTTGTTTTTTTACTTCATACCCCCGCACTTGCCACGGGTGCGCAAATTGCCGAGAGATAAATCAAAGAACTTCTTCCTGGCTGGCATTGCCGAACACACTCACACCATGGAGGTGGTGAAGCTTGCTCCCGCCTCGCGGGAGATGATTGGCGAAGCTGATGTAACAAGGCTCCCCTTGGGGGGGGTCCAGCGTTGACGCGCGCGTGAATCGGGGCCAAATCGATAACCAGAGACTCAACCACCCCGGGCTGCCCGATAAGGACCACCACAACAACAACAACAGCGTCTCCGGAAGACCATTTCACATAATTTGCCAATTTACGTGTTCCGGTTACGAGCAGCCGGAAGGAACTTGGGAGCCTTCCGCGTTTATCTCTAATCGATGAGTGGAGCTACTTTAAAAGAAACCCCCTGGAAATTCGAATCCCGTGCTCCGTACGAAAGGTATCCTTGCGAGAAGTTTCGCGAAATGTGTGTATCCCGTCGCGCGCGAACCGCGTCACCGAAAACCTGCCTTTTTACGACTTGCGTTCACCGAAGCCACGACGTTACTAAATTTTCCCTTCTGTAAAGTCCCCTCAGCTGTGTGTTCTCTTGCCAGGCCAGGCGTTCTAGCGAGCCCTGCTCCTCATCCAGAGCCAGCGCATTTCGATGTAAAAGAAGTTAACTGCGAGCGAAAACTCCGGCCAAAACTCCAAGAGATCCTTTTGACAGCCGGAGCGAAAGAGAGCACGCACGCTCGCGAAATCGCATTGTTTTGGTCGGTGCTCGCGGGGCTCTCTCACTTGACAGTGCGCATGAGCGCTCGCGGGAGCGTACCGCTCCGTTCGACAGCTAGCCATAGAGTGAACACCTCGCGAGGCGATCCGTCGCCGTTTTATGCCAAGCTTGGCCGCTTCTCCTCTTTATGGCAGCGTTCGTGCTGGGCGCGCTGTCACCAATACAGGCAAAGCAAGCGTAGCAAGCGGGTAGACAGGCAGCAAAGTATGCGTTTCCCCTTAATTTTTCCCCTTCGGTGAGGGGAAGTTCGGCTGTTAAGGGGAAGTTGTGCTACGCTACGCTGCCGGTTCACCAGTTGTACCGTCGTCCTACAATGTAAGACGACACTCGAAGAAGAAGGTTCCGACGATGTTATGCTGTGTTATGCTACACACACGTGATGCAATGTCGCTGAGCGTATGTGTGTGTGTGTGTGTGTTGTAGTTTTGAATCGTAATGAATGGAAGCGGAATTGGGTGCAATTTGTTGGGTTGGAATGAAATCGACTTCGCTTAAGGTGCAATTTATTGGCAGTAGCAGTGCAGTAGTTTATTGGGGCGCCCTGAAGAGCGATTGGTAGAGGGCACTGCCGCTGCCGCTGGAGTTTTGCATTTTGCAATTGCATCTGCTGCTGCACTTGTGATAAACGGGGCTGCAAAGTTGGTGGAATTTGTTTATGCAAAGGAGGGGTTGGTAATATGGGATGCAGTTAAGAGGTGTTTACTCTTTAGGGTTGTATTGGAAGCTATTTGCTGCATTGAATTATTTATCAAATGGTTTATTTTGAGCCTTTAGTTTTCAAAACAGTTTCATTCTGAATTTGCCAGCTAAAAGTTGTAAATCAACAGGATTTGCTAACTCAATCCCCTTTTTTTTAGAAAACTGATTATAACTGATGACAAAAAATTGGAAACTCTATAACATCAAACGTATACAGAAATTCCGTTTGAAAAGTGCTCAACCGAAAAAAGTTCAACGATTAGGTTAATTTTTTTCTGGAAATTATTTACTTCGCCAAAATAATTTAACCCGTATTTTTTGTTTCGCCATAAGGATGACCTATGCGGTGCTAGGGTGTTATTGGATTACTCGGTCAATTTTACGTGAAAATCCAAAAAACAGGAAATGTCAACTCTTACGTTCCTGAGTTATTATTTTTTGAAAATAAAACCTGTGTTTTTCGACGCATCACGCACGAATACCGGAAAATGACGCAAATGGAAAAAAACTAAATTTTTCACTAAAACTGTGATTTTTTTTTTATTCCAGCGACGACATATACTTTATTAGGTATCAAAAGTTTGGTTTTGAAATTATGAAAGTGAAAAACGTTTATTAAAAATACTCAATTTAAAAAAAATAACAGTGTAGTCAGATCATCAAACTTTATCGGATAGGGCGTTGAAAAAAAAATGTAGTGGATGTCGTTTAGTTAAAATTTAATATCTATGAAGTGAAAAAAATCATAAGCCTCAATATCAGATCAAAGATCAAAGATTCAAGACAGTGTTCCCAGATAAAATTTTGACTCTTCGGGAAGGAAATCTGCAAACCTATCAAATCTGTAGTATTTTTTCAATAGGGCGGAACATTCAATAACTTTTTAATAAGATTGTAAACAACCCGAGCATGGGTAAATAACAAGGGAAATGCATAATAATACCTTTCTCTGGTATCAATCCCAAATTTTGGTATTCCTGGACCCTTGAAAATTTGTCTTAAGGATTATGCAAGAGCAAAATGTGGTATCATACCAATTTAAGGTATTGTTTTGATATTGCAAAATTGCAGAATTTGTCAATGATCAAATACCACATTTTGGTATTCTTTTGGTATTACAGTATTTTATAAAATTCCTCTGAAACCATGGGAAAATTTCGACCAATTTTGACAAAATAATTAATTTTGCGCTAAAATGATGTCTCAAAGCGAATGCTTTCATTGAAACCCGGAAATTTCAAACTTGATTTTAAACATTTTTGATATACCCCCTACAGAAATGACTTGAAATTGTGGAAAATTTTCTAAGTCAGGATGGCACATTTTGGTATTATTTTGGTATTACAGTGTTTTATCAAATTCCTCTGAAACTATGGGAAAATTTTGACCAATTTTGACAAAATAATTAATTTTGCGCTAAAATGATGTCTCAAAGCGAATGCTTTCATTGAAACCCGGAAATTTCAATCTTGATTTTAAACATTTTTGATATACCCCCTACAGAAATGACTTGAAATTGTGGAAAATTTTCTAAGTCAGGATGGCACATTTTGGTATTGAAAGGTTTCATCAATTTTCTCTGAAACTATGGATTTTTTTTTTAGAATTTTGGCGAGATAATAAATTTTGCACTAAAATGCCTTGAAAAAACCAAATACTTTGAAAAAAGAGTCAATCGAGAGATTATTGAATTTTGGTGAATTTCAATCCGGTTTCATTTTAATAATACTTATTTTTCAATCTTGTTATTTTTCAGAAACTTCAAGAACTTCAAGCACAGGCCGTTCATCAATGACAAATGCATTCGGTGTGGTGAAGAATATCACTAATAACAACATGGAATCATCAGGTGAGTAGATTTGGCTGTTGCATATGGATCATTTCCGTTTTTTCACAAACTGCAACTGCTGCACTAAAAATGGTATGAAAATACCAAATTTTGGTATTACTTGTGCAAATACCAGCGACCAAAATGTGCTCTTGGTTGCCCAGTAATAGATGGTAAAATACCATGAAATCATACCAAAATCATGTTTGTGGAAGACCACAGGAATACCAAAATCTGATTTTCCAAGGGCGCGGGAATACCTAAAAATAAAACCATGGCAATACCAAGTTTTGGTATTCAAGCAATGTTCAAAAATTCAGAAGACCTCAACTTGGTATTGAAATGATTTTATTTTGTGGTATTATTTTACCTTTGGAATAACATGTTTTGGTATTTTTGTGCCCTTTCACATACAAGACTTTGGTATGATTTCATGGTATTTTACCATCTATTACTGGGCAACCAAGGGCACATTTTGGTCGCTGTTATTAGCCCAAGTAATACCAAAATTTGGTATTCCCGTGTTATTTACCCCTGCTCGGGAAGTAGCCTATTATACTCACATTTGATGTGAACTGCCACTTGAGCAAAAGGAATATAGACTCTTTTTTTGCAATCAAGGTTTCACCTTATTGAAAAATTATTGAAAGTTTCGTACTATAAAAAGTATATGCTACACAACATAGTAGTTGTTTTTATTCAAATTTACAACACATCTTACATTTTTGACAACTGATTATTGCAAAACAACTGAATTTCATACATTGTATTGTAAATTCATTTTAGAACACTGTTTTCATTCAAATGTTTTCATATTTATTTGAGCATGAGGTCAATGCAAATTTCTTTTCAATTTAAGGACACGCACCCAAAAACCCCTCCCTCTTCTTCCAAGTTTTCCCAAAAAATCAAAGGGCACATCAAAAATTCTGAAATAGATATTTCGCGGAAAAATCAACTTGTACAATCGAATGGAAACTGTTTGATTTTAAAGTCAAATGGGGCAATTTCAGGCATTTTATAAATTTTAATTTTTTTATCCTCGGATCAGAAAATTTTATTTTTTTTCCAAAATTTATTGATATTTGACATTGTTTGACAGCAGCATAACTAAAGAGTTTTAATTGCAAAGGTCCTATAATAATATGAAACACAAAAACGAATAGGACCTTTAAAAAACTCTAGAAATGATAAAATTTATAAAGTGTTCTATTCTAGTGCATGGTGTTCTAATATATTTTTTGTTTTGTTATTCTCTACCAAGGGACCAAAATTTTGAATAACATTTGCAATGGACTTATCATAATAAATAACTTTTTTTCGTTTCACAGGTAACTGCACATTTTATTCAGTTCGATTGGAAAAAGCATTACCGTAAAACGGGGTGACTTTGATAGCCGGGGTGACTTTGATAGGTTTGCGATTTTTCCGCAAAATGAAGAGTACAATTAAAATACGTAAGGAATGGTTCAGAAACATACTGACCGTGGTAGAGAAGTGTTCAAAGTACCTCATGAAGAACTTTTCATAAATTTTTGAAAAGTTTATAAAGTTAGTTAACTATAGTTAAGAAAATGTGGATGAAAGTCATTATTTTAAACTTCTCAAAGTGTCTTTCTCAATGAACATGTTTTTTAATCGGAAAACGGAATGCATTTTCGGATTCTTTGGACAATTTTCCACTTGGAGAAGGTTAAATAAGTTTGTAAATAATAAATAATATGCGTTTTTGAAACACAATTAAAAAAAATCTCTCAATTTATAGGCAAATTCAGTTGAACAAATTTCATGTAAAATGTGAAAACTTGTGATTCGTGCTTCGAATTCAGTTTAAAATGCAATATAAATCGATAATTTTATAAACAAAACTATTTTTAACAAATTTCAGGCAAAAGTTCGACTTTTTAACAATTTTACCTAAAATTTATATGTATTTTGTTAAAAAGCTTTATTAACTTAGTTAACTTAATATAAACTTTGATTTTTTTCTTACAAACTATATCAGCTACTTTAGTGATGGTACATTTAACGTACAAATAAAGTTTGAACATCTTAAATATGATTTTAACAAGAAAAACTATGACTATCAAAGTCACCCCGGAATTAAAACCAAGAATTTTTAACGTAACTATTTTTCTAAACACTATTGAAAAAACTTTTTTTCCAAAATAGTGCATGGACTTTGTGTGGCCTACCCCAGTACATGTTTTAAAAATAATAATCTTGAGAAAAACCTTACCTGTTGGAAAATATTCTAAAAACAAATTGAAATCCTATCAAAGTCACCCCGGTTTACGGTATGTGAAACTTTTATCAAATTTATTTAAATGTGATGATTTATTTTACAACAAAATAAAAAGACAAACTACATGCCCATTAAAAAAGTAGGTAAAAAGTATCACAACATGGATTCCACAATAAATTAGTTTTTTTTAGTGCGTCCATCCCGGGAATTCCCGGGACAAAAATCCCGGGATTTTTCCTAAACCGGGAATTCCCGAATCCCGGGATTTTCTATAATTTGTCCCGGGAATTCCCGAAATTGAAAAAAAAAATCATATTTTGGTCTGGAAATTCAGATTAGGTTGTGAAAATAGTAGAACAATAAAATGAATTAAAATTTGTATTCAGCAAATCTCAGCATTAACTTGGCATTTAAGGAAAAAATATTATAATTTGAATTACCAGGTCCGCAAAATGCCTAGTGCTTTACATTTTTTCTCTATTATTTTATTTTTTTGAAAAACTGGATATATTTACGTATATTTTCGATTTTAAATAAAAAAAAAATAAATCTCATATCAAATTATTTACAGTATGTAAAAAAAGTATTTACACCCCTTGGGTACTATGCACATTTTGTGATGAAACATGTAAAAAAATAAAGTTTGACAGGAACCTAGTACTACGTTTTGTTCCGAAACTCATGCCAAACATTTTGCTACAAAAAGCTCCTGAAAAGATGATTTCTATAAAAAGTTATATAACAAATACTATTACGAAAATAAAAAAGGTGCAAAAAAAGTTTGTACACCTTTCGAAAAATTAACAAAAATAATGTTATTTGTTGACAAATCACCATAAATCCAGTCTCCCAACTCCAAATAGGCATCACTTACTGATTTAAAAAAATAATTTGGATTGAATATAAAGTTTACTAACTACTTAGTATAAAAGTTTATATAACTCTGGAAATTCTATATAAAACTTATCTAAACTTAATTTTGCAAACTTTTAATTCAACTAAATGTCAATATATTACCATAGAATTGCAAAATAAACATTTTGGAGTGGGTATAACACCGTTTTGGGGGTATTTGTATCGATAGAATAGATTTTTCGTTGGAATTTCGTACCAACCCGGAATTACGTCGTCGGAAAATCCGCCGGCATCTGAACCGGTCTACAATTCACAAGTCAACCTATGTGGCATCAGAAAGGGCATAAAATTTCCGATCTTTTGATACCCTTACATCTAGGTTTTCTTTAAAACCAACGTTTTTAAATACCTGGGCAAAAACGTTGTTATGGTTTCGTTTGAGCAACCTGCCAAAAATGTATGGAATTTCGTAATTTTTGTTCTCGTGGATCAAACTTACTTTTTGCCCAGGTATTTAACCTGGCCATGGTCTTCGTTTCGTACATACACTTAAGGTACTCGGGTCTATGTGACCCAG